>NW_024044628.1:0-25127 GCF_014851395.1 Micropterus salmoides
CCACAATATGCAGAATTCTTTCTGCCAAGTCAGAGACCATATCCTTCGAAAGCAGAGTATTTGGTGTTCTTACTGCACATATTTCTTACATCTTTTACAGCAGAGTCACCCACAATCAGAGTTTGAGGCCCAGTCATTAGCTTTCCTGTAGCCTTTTACTTTCTGATTTACAATTCAATTCAAATTAGATTTATTGGCATGAATGTAACAACAACATTGCCAAAGCATCATATATACAACAGAAGAAAATCAGCCCCAAACATTTCATTAAACAAGTAATTGAAGTGTAAAGTAATCAAAGCGTATGTGTTTGTGTTACAAAAAAAAGAAAAAGAAAGACAAATTAAAAATTAAAATAAAATAAATAAACAAAACAGTAAGCGTGTGTGTTTTTGTTGAAAAATAAAAATATATTAAAAATAAAATAAATAAATAAAACAGTAAGCATGTGGGTGTTTGTGTGTGTGTGTTAAAAAATGTTTAAATAAAAATAAAACCGTAAGCGTGTGTGTTTGTGTGTTTGTTAAAAAAAAAAATATTAAAAATAAAATAAATAAATAATACATTAAGCATGTGTGTTTGTGTGTGTTTAAAAAACAAATAAATATATATATTAAAAATTAAATTAAATAAAATAAACAGTAAGTGTGTGTTAAAAAAATAAAAATATATAAAAAATAAAATTAAATAAATAAATGAAACAGTAACGTGTGTGTGATATATTAATAGACAAAAAAACAATTTATTGATTAAAAAATAATAAATAAATAAAAAGAAATCAGTATCAAATGTAAAAACAAAACAATTACTAAAATCAAATGATCAAAATAATAATAATTTGAAAATCTGTACAATTTTGTCAGTCTGAGGTTCCACTGGTTTTCCTCAATTCATGGCATGAGGAGACATATTTGCAGCAATTATTTCACATTTGGGCATTTCTCCCAGTAAATAGTGGAGTTTCTGTGTGTCTGATATGAATTCGAATTCGGGGTATATTTGGGAAATGTTTGCAAAGTGTTTTTGTCTTTGTGTTTTATTTTAGGGCATGAGGTTAGAAGTGCAGCTCTGTCTCTACCTGTCCCCTGTCACACTGGGAGCAGAGTCTCTCCTCTTGTGGTACCCAGCTCTGTCTGTGGCGACCGTTTTCTGTGGCCAGGCTGTGTTCACTCAGTCTGTATGTTGTCAAAATTTTTCTTAATTTGGGACATTTTATTGTACTCAGGTAATTTGCCAGTGTGAATTCTCTTTTTAGGGTCAGATAACATTGTAATTTACTTTGTGTTTTGGTGGTTTCAGCTCCTGGTATGTTAGGGTTTTGTGATGATATGTCTGGGGGTTAACTGATTTTAAGTGATTGTAAAATTTAAGTGATCTTTTCTGTATTTTTAGTAAGAGGGGGTATTGGCCGAGCTCTGCTCTGCACAGGTTATTTGGTGTTTTTTCTGCACCTGCAAGATGCTCTTACAGAACTCTGTATGGAAAGATTCTATGATTTTTGTCCCATTTGTCAAATTCATTATTAAGTTTTGGCCCCCAGATTTCGCTACCATATAGAATTATTGGTTCTAGTACAAATTGGAACGCCAGATTTCAATTGGAATATAGTTGTTAGAACTCCGAATGGGAAAGATCGGTGTTATTGAAAAGAACATTCATCATCATGGTTAGATATTTTTATTGAACAGGGCTTTGTTGTTCTCTAACAGGACTGCTGTGTCCACGTTACACACCAGGTCAATGTACATGACACAGATGAGCCGATGGCTGCAGCAGAGCTGTAGTTAGTTGTTGTAATCAGTAAACGATAATAAAATAATAACAATAGTGATGGATTACATTGCACTTTATTTTTGACACCCAAAGGGCTTCGGGGGAAACACCAGAGAAACTTTGAAACAAGTACACTGGGAGACAATAGAGTAATATTAAAATATATATACCTGTTCATATGCCGTTGTTGGAGTGTGAAGCTCGACGCAGGTATGTGCTGCTCGGCTTGCACCTCGTCCTCCCCGTCCTGCCTCTTCTTCCTCGGACCCCGGCAGCCCTCTGCTTCGCCTCGACCCTGGGCCGGTGTTCTGACGATCTATGCTGCCTTGTCGGAAAATGCTACCGTAGCGCAAATCGATAGCCTCTAACGAGTCGCGCTGGAAGTGGAACTCTTACAGTATTCTGACGTCTTCTGTTTTTTGATTTATATAATTTCAGGGGTAACATATTCTGATGAAATAATACTCCCACTACAGAATAATTTTATATTGCACACTACTCACTCCATGTGTACTGTAAGGAGATGGGGAGCATGTTGAAATACTATATTATGCCATTTTATTTAAGATATCAGGGGTTGCGTATTCTGATAAGACTAATAATGAATAATTATTTTGATATTGTTTTTGATCAGCCGCTGTCTCATGCCCAACAGCAAGGTTGCACAGATTTATGGGTGTGGAAACAGACCGCGCTTGTGGGTCATGCTCATGCGCAGAACCGCTAAGTAGCACATCGATAGGTAGCATAAATCGACAGAACACCGGTCCCGGTCCTGTCGCGGTTTGTGCTTGGCTCTGGAGTGCAGTCCTCATCAGAGACAATAATGCTGTCACAGTGGAAGCTCTAACATGCAAACAAGTCTAACACAAAATTCACGTTCGTGTAATGTAACTGATGGTAACGGGAAAATGTGTATCAGCCTGTTTTTAGCTTTGCCCAATGTTACCGCAGCTGTTAGCACAGCTACCTGTTGCTAACAGTTAGCTAGCCAGCTCATTACTGAATCAGTCAGTCTTTTTAAACCTATCCAATATCAACATGCTAGCTTGATAGTGAGTACTAACAACCGGTTAGTTGTTTATCTTCATAATGATAAAGTTAAATGTTTTCTTACCCTTGATATGAGCTGCTGCATCGCGCTGCTCTCCGCTCGTCACACTGTGCTCGTCCTCCGGCAGAGTCGGCAACGCGCGTTCCCGTGTTTTGGGGGCGTGGCTTTGAAAGGAGCCCAGAAGGGAGGGGGTGGGAGTTTCTCTATTGGATACTTTCAAAAATCCAGCTTTTCTTGCTAGTTTCTCTTACCTACCCTGCCTTTACGTGTCTTGCTGAGAAACACAATGGTAGATGTCACAGTTGGGGATTGGACCCGGGTCTCTCACACCAAAGGCATGTGTCTTATCCACCACTAAACGGCAGAATTTTGAAATATCGAGCCCCAGTGCCACACCCAAGCCTAAGACCCTTATCAGATAATAATTCGGCTGAAGTAGGGGTGAGCAGCGGTTGAAACGTACAGTTTTCTGATGGTATAAGCAGCATACTGACTAGTGCTGAGCAAGTAGCAACCTGCGAGTTTGAAAACAGAGCAGATAGGTGATTTTAGCATTATGTCCAAAATTAAACTACTAATAAGTCCATCTGCTGATCATGAAATTGGTTACTCAGGAGGCAATGTTATAACTGATCTGCAAGTCATGTATCTATTTAAGCAAATCATTTGGTAACTTTATGATGCGCTGATGATGAACCGGACCAGAGCTAAAATGCAAAAATGTACCCACTATATAAGGACCAACTAGAGGTCAGTGCCTGCACCTCAGTGTTTCATCTAACAACTTGGATACTTTTACAGTGTATTTTCTGTTCATGAAAGTTGATTGTAACATTTTGGTCACCTAAAAATGTCTGGTTCAGTGTTTCGGCTGTCCTAAAAGAAACTAAGGATCAGCTGGTTATTCTTTCCTGTAAGTTCTTTTAGTTTTAATCTTGTTTCCCACTAGCCAAATTTAACATCCTAATTAAAATCACAGCTAACGTGAATTACTGAAGCACCATACTAACAAACTTGCTAGTTCCACCTTCTCATCCAAATATGGTCACTTCTGGCTCCAAAAAAGCAAGATGGCGAGAGCCAAAATGCCAAACTATGGGCTTCACAATGGTAGTCCACAACCCAGTGGGTGGTGTCACGGTCGCTACGGCCTCTACATTGATACAGTCTATGGTGCTAACAGAGGGGGATCATGACTGACATTTTAGGTTAACACTTAATTTATATAATTTCCAACAACCATGTGTGCAGTATTTCCTGGTGATGGGGCAGTGGATAAGACACATGCCTATGGTGTGAGAGACCTGGGTTCAATTCCCCACTGTGACACGAACACCAATGTGTTCCTGAGCAAGACACCTAACCACTGGTTAGAGGCATGCAATGTCTGACATATAGTAATTGTAAGTTGCTTTGGATAAAAGCATCAGCTAAATGAATAAATGTATGTAATGTATGTATGCAGTTTGAAAGAACTGTTGCCATTTCCTGTAAATATGAGGAGATCAACATTTCTGTAAATAATATTCTGCCAGCAACATCAAATAGTTTTACAAGACATTCAGTATATCAGTAGGTATTTCAGTCTCAAAACAGAGCTTGATCATGTTGTGTGACATGCTTCAGCAAAAACAAATACTAATGGGATAGAAAGTTAGATGAACATTTAATATCCAGGAATTCACATCGACTGAACTGCAAGAGGATCCTGAAGTATGAAGGAAAGCTTAAGTCATATTTAAACATCTTGCTGTTTGTTAACTGTGTAAATGAACACATTGGCTTTTATGTTGTATTTCATCTGGCTGATCTGGCTGGTAACACCTCCATCTCATTTTGCAGCAGGAAAAACCCTGATATTCCCATCTATATAATGAAACTGAAACTTCCACATGGAGCTTCAGTTTCACTTTTATTGTGTAACCACTGCAGCTAGATGTGGGTGTGGTTTGGGCCATTTTAAAGAGGGCAGCAGCAGCCAGTCTGAACTCAGTGTCTTCACTTCATCTGCGATACTTCGTACTTTTCAACTCAAACATGACCAGCAACTATTACAACATGAGCAGCAACTTAGGTATGTTATGATACTGTATGATATGTATGGATGTTTTAAAGTGTAATTATTTGATGGTGATATTGAAGCGATCACAGCTAACTGTGATTCCACCGGCGTCGCCAGGTCATTTTCCCGAATGTTTGAATGTTTTGACTGAAGCACCGAATAGCTTAGAAACATTAAAAAAATCCGTATTAATATGCAATAATCCTCACGACGCAGCCTGTCTTGCAGGAGGCTACTCGCGATAATATTGCTACATTATGTTTGAAATTCACGTAACGTGACCACAGGATCCAGGATGCTTTCCTCCGGAGCGGCTGTGAGCTTAACTTTATCAGAGGTGCTGAAGTAAGCATTTGTATGGATGTGTAGTGAGATTTCTGTCTGATCACAAGTGTTTTCAGTTTCTGTTTTTCACCTCTGATGACCGCGATGAAGAGAAGTGCGCTCGTCTCATCCAGTACAGTGTCTTCCATATGACTCAATGTTCAGATTAAAGAATAAGATCTATTTTTCTCCAAGACATTTAGAAGTGGAATTGTACGTTTCTGGTAGAGTCCAGGAGTTTCTAACTGAATTAAAGTGAATTAATTTATCATTGAGGTGAAAAGGTGCTACATGCACATTTGAAGACTTTAGGCTACTTCAGTCGTGCTATACAGGAGAACCATATCTGACAGCAATACAGAATGCCTTTTTTATATTTTGAATTATCACCTGTCCCCTGAATTTAAATTGTTTAAATTGTTTTGGCTGTTGTTGTATTTACTTCTGTTTTATTTGATTTATTTGATCCCACATTTATTGTATAATTTAATTTAATTCAGCTAACAGCTTAATTTGCAATTGCATCCATATTTTGTTATATGCAGGGACAGTTTAGATTTAAAATGTACTGGTATAATGTGTTTTTCTAGGCTGCAGCGTTCATAATTTAGCAGTATTGATATTTGTGAATGTGCTGCACTCCTTCCACCACCAAGTGCTGCCTTTAAGTAAGTTGCGCCGGCTGACTATAGAGAACTGACATATATACTACTTTGTTTTTGTGCAAGTTAAACTACGTCCCAGTGTCTTCTCAATTCTCTGACTGCAACATACACATTTTACACAATTAGAAAATGAAATTCATATTTTAGCTTTATAATAACCATGCCTTTAATGTCTATGCTTACTTTCTTTGATTGGGAGACCCTTAGCACTTTTGCATTGTTATTTATATTCAGATAAATGTCTGTTTTATTAAAATATAATAAATTCATCACATCTTTGAAAAAGTAGAATAGATATAGCAGGTTACAGAAATTAGACTTAATGCAATCTGACTCCACTGTGGCATGATGTCCACATATGTGGACAGTTGGTTTTTGGTATATAAAAACTACATTTTAATTTATAAAACATAAACATGTTAATAACACTTTACGTACTACTTTTTTTTTTCTTTTCTTTTTTACCTTGATTGACCCCCTTGAATAAAAGTCTTTCACAGATATGCCTGAGGCATTTAGCACATGGCAATCCGAATCGGCTATCTTGAATTGATGAGGTCAATAAGCAATAAATATTTGGAAAACAAGAGAGTAACCACTGTTACAGTGTTGCTATCAATCAACCAACACTGTCCTCCAATGACTTGGAGGACATAACCATGATATATTAACCCAAAATGGAGTTAAAACAAGTGTCCACAAATGTGGACATGTGTGCATGAGAGGGGATATCCTGATGTATGCTCTTAATGTCACTCATTGTTCTACACAGGAAGCAACAGAACAAATGATGAGGAGCTGAGGATAGTGATTGTGGGGAAGACTGGAATTGGGAAGAGTGCCACTGGAAACACCATTCTGGGACGACAGTGCTTTGAATCAAAGTTCAGTGCAAAGTCTATGACTGTAGACTGTTCTAAGGGCAAAGCTGAGGTGGATGGGCAACAGGTTGCCGTCATTGACACCCCGGGCCTGTTTGACACCAGGGTTGGTATAGAAAAAACAACTACAGATATATGCCAGTGCATCTCTTACGCTTCTCCTGGACCCCATGTGTTCCTGGTGACCATCAGGCTGGGCAGATACACTGAAGAGGAACAGCAGACTGTGCAAATGATTCAAGAAATCTTTGGCCAGGCTGCAGACAGATACAGCATGGTTCTCTTTACTGGTGGTGACCTTCTTGAAGACACCACTGTTGAGGACTTCTTGAATGGCAGCCCAGAACTTCAAGAACTCGTGGGCAGATGTAACGGCCAGTACCATGTCTTCAACAACAAGGAGAAGAAGGATCGCTCTCAGGTCACTGAGCTGCTCCAGAAGATCAGAAATATAGTCCAGAAGAACGGAGGAAGCCACTACACCACCGAGATGTTCCAAGAGGCTGAGAGGGCAATCGAAGAGGAGAACAACGCATCCTGAAAGAGAAGGAAGATCAAATACAGAAAGAAAGGGAGGAACTTGAAAGGAAAATTCAGGACAAATATGAAAAAGAAATGGAGAAAATAAATGAGAAACTCCAGGCCGAGAGAGAGAGGGAGATGAAAGAGATAGAGGAGGAGACGAAGAGGGAGAGGAGATGAATGAGGAAAGAAAGAGGGAGAGGGAAGAGCTAGAAAGACAGAGAGAGAGAGAGCGTGAGGAGAGAAAAGGAGAAAAATGAGCTTACTGAACAGTATGAGAAAGACTTGAGAGAGGAAAGACAAAGTTGCAGTCCAGATGTGAAAAGGAGGCCAGGGAGGAAGCTGAGGGGTTAAATCCATTAGCTCATCTGGTAAATCATGTTGAAATTATAGCTGGAGCACTTCTACAATTTGTAAAGGCATTTAAGCGCTTGTTCAAGTGAGTGTTCCCAAATTCAGGCTGTTTAACTACAGAGGAACCATCCAGATGCTCCGACACAGGAACAAAGTATAAAATATAAAGAAAAATTTCATCCACAAAAATATAATCTCAATTTCTTTTTTCCCTCCATTATCTGAGTGAATGATGAAGCAAATTTTATTGTTGTTGTTGTTGAGTTGAGCTTTATACTGCAGGTTAGTAAGGCTAAGGAGATATTTAGTGCGTGTATCAACATTTGCCAATATAAAATGTTATATATATATATATCTCATTTACATTTTAAGATCATATCAGAACTCAAGCTAGGTTTTACATTAAATTACCTATTTATTTTAAGTTCTCATTTTTTTGTATTTTAAATCACTGCTCTTTGTTTTCTGCAGACTAATAGTAGAAAGAGATCTCATCTGAGTCAGTCTTCTGATAATTTATCTTTTGATAAGAAGTGGCGCCACCTAGTGGGTTCAGAATATAAACAGTATATATCATTTTCATTTCCTCACTCTGGTTTTCGTTAAGTATAATTTAATTTATTGTAACTGTAGCAGTTTGTCCTTCATTCCTTTATTTCATTGTTTATGTTTACATATGCCACTCAAGAACAACTATCTGTGTGCATGTGTAGTGGATGGCGATGGTACAGTGGATAACACACATGCCTTTGGGGTTTGATTCCCACTTTGACACATCCATCAATGTGTCCCTGAGCAAGACACTTAACCCCTAGTTGCTTCAGCGGCGTGCAACCTCTGGATAAAAGCATCAGCTAAAGGAATTAATGGAATGTACTAAAATGAACTAGTAATAAAGATGTCAAATTCAGACCAAACCTTTCTCAAAGTAATAATTAACTGTCCAATCAAGAGTTCACAGGTCACTGCTTTTTCAGGAACTTGGAGTCTTACACTGAACTAATGGCAAAATGTTTGTTCAAAGCACGGGACTGGGGCTCCTTATAAAAAAAGGACACCTTCCCTCCCCTTTAACATTTGCTACTCTTCATCCTGAGTTTGACACTATATACTTTATATCTAAGAGTATTTCTCACTTGTGTGTTTTAATTTCAACTGAAATGAAAATTAGTTTTGTCTGTTACATCTATTCTGTATATCACCACATTGTGTTGTCCTTTGAGAAATCAGAAGAAAAAAGGGAGAAATTTATATTTCATATTCTTTGTTTTCATGATGGCACATCCTAGTTTGGCATTCATTTGACAGCCAATCAAATCTGCATAAAGCCGTAACTATGTCTATCAATACGGACGAAAAGGAACATTTCTGACATTTTTATTGTATAAATTTATGCTAAACAAGTTATTTAAATATCTAAACATAATTTTTGACTGCACAAAGGATGACTAAACTGGATTCAGTTGGCAAAAACAGACTTTTTGATCATTTAAGTGCAATTTATACTTACCCCCTATACCCTACGCCGTCACCTACGGCGTAGCCTGATGTGCACCTCCTCAAAAATGTAACTACACGTTGAGTTGACGCGGACCTTAAGCTCTGTGATTGGTCGGCTGGGTAGCCTCACAATGCCTCCGAGCCGACAGGACGTGCCCGTGCTTTGAAGTAACTTTTACTAGCGGCCAAAACAGCGGCTGTAACACGGTGGATCGATATATTTGACCTTCACAACCCGAGCGAAATGACTATCAGAATGTGATCCATTCAGGTCAAGCTTTTGGAGGAGAAAAAAAGTTGTAGACACAACATTGACATATCATCGTTAGCAAACAGCTGCTAATTTAGGCTATACGCATCAAGTTATGGAGCAACATTAGCATTCGATTAAGTTGACAAAATAGTATTCACTCTTTTTTAGCTCTGTTATTTTTCTCTAACAAACTTCTGAGGGAAATATCTGGATGTATCTTACTATGTTAACCAGTTTGTCTCTAACTGTGTCGTTCTGCTGTTTGGCGCTCAGCCAGTAATGTACAATGGGTTTTTAAGAGAGTTTTTGCAGAACACATCTTCCTGATGCGGCTGCAGATTCAGGTGATAATTCTCTGTAGCTTCATACTATGAGGGACTTTCAAGATAGAAGATATAAGTAAGTAAATAAATCATTACAGATAATGCTAAGCCCTCTGTTTTATATTTGCTAGATTTGGACGGCAGAGGCGTTGTTACCACTGGGCATCCAGGTTTCACTTCCTGTCCATTTTGACTGTTTAAGCACCAAGCATCATCGATGTAAACACAGAGTCCGATTCCTCTTATCTGCCCGGAGCCTTGCGTTCTGACAGAACACGGTGCACCCGCTAAGTGCGCTGGGAGATGCCGAGTGGACACAGCTATGGCTCAAAAGGAAGGAAGATTTTTGGGTAATTTTGTTAATTGTAAATAGGTTCACTTTGTGCATGTGTGTGCGTATTTGTCATTGCTTCTGCCTCAGATCTTGAGGGATTTATGAACAATATCAAGTTCCCTCTGAAGACCTGAGTCTCTTCACTGGCTCTTAAAGCTTAATGCTCCCTGACTGGAGTGGCACAGCAAGAGCCACACACACTCTGCCACAGATAATGCTAAGAACAACCTCTCAATTCCAGCTCTTCTCCAACAATCACTCACAATAAGAATGAAAATGATCTGTGTTCTCATCTGTGGCACAGTGATGGAGAGGGAGAGGTGGAGGATGAAGAAGGTAAAGAAAGAGGTTTTGCGACCTTATGGCTGCCGGGTGCCTTGAAGTTGCACCATGCTTTAAAGTTCATTTAATATTCAACAACAAAAACAGATTTACTGCATAGGTTTGGAAGGCTGGAAATATCAAATCAAAATGTATCACGACCCAGACAAGCAGACGAAGGGACAGAGGATCATGTCTTACATGTTCAGGGTGCGTAAATATTGTTGACTTGTACCAATCCAACATCTGAAAACATTTCTATGGTTGAAACAAATAACAGCAGTAGTTACTAGTTATTCTTAGTCATCATATCAATACAAGCAGGCAGTTCTTGTGAAGAGACAAACATGATTAAGGAGAAAATATTATTACATTATAAATCCAAATTTTCAACATTTTCCACATGAGGTTGAGTTAGGCCTCTCTTTGCCTAATGGTGAACATTTTTTCTATTGTGTGAAATATTAAACAATGCCAGGGGTGAAAAAACAGAGCAAAAACTTATTTTACATCTAGTAATGCCTAAACAAGATGCTGAGTTTTACAAAAAGACAAAATTGAGTGGTTTTCCAAAAAATTAATAAAAATACAAGCGGACAAATACAGAAAAGAAGTTAACCTTTTTAATTAGTAACCATGAATGTTACCTTTAACAACTTTTATGAAAGTTATTTATTAAATCTTCATTATGAACCTAAAAACTTTACAAATAATGACCTACATTACATGTTAGCATATTATTTGGGTCACGTAAGTAACTTGAGCCAACTAAAGCACAAAATCACAATATATTTCACTGCTTTGCAGTAGTTTATGGCCCCATAGCCCCCTCCCATTCAGGTAATACACATAACTGCTCAGGGTACCGTTTCACAAATGTAGTCCCAAGGAAAACACAAGATAATTCAGTTTCACTTGGATCCAGTGATATGTGCACAAGCATCATTAGCTGACAGCTAACAGTACCTCAACAGCTGCATGCTGCTTCCACAGATGTGGAACGGATCTAAAAATAAGGCAGAGAAAAAATCAGTGTGTTTTCTTCAACCACTTAGGAAGCTAAAAAGGCACAACCTGTGCGCTAGGACGGGTTTCCAGACGGACCCTCTCCCTAAAACAGAAACAATAAAGGATGATTGGCATACAACAGCACAATCTGTTCTAAGTGATTGAAGATGTTGATGATGATTTGAAGTGTAATCGTTTTTAGGTATAATAAAGTTTCAGAAGACAGTCTTCACAATAACCAAAAACTAATATTATAGGTCTGTAAAGGTGTACGTTATTACAGCAGAGCTTTTAGCTAACTGCTAACATCACCATGCAACATGCTCAGAATGACAATGCTAACATGCCGATGTTAACATGTTAGCATTCTAACACCTGCTTAATAGCACTAAACAAGTACAGTTAGTCAGGTCTTTGGTCATAAACTGAAGTAGTGGACAAATTAAGAAATTAAGTAAAGTTGAGGGGGACATACCTTTGGTGTGTACGAAATTTCATGGCAATCCTTCTACTAGTTGTCAAGACATTTCAGTCTAAAGTACAAATGTAAACTTCATGGTGGTGTCAAAGGAAAGGTCAGAGCACCAAAGTCAGTAGGATTCATCCTAGGCTTAGGCAGTATCACGATATTAGTACCAGAGTATTTAGAAATTCCAACAGTGTGACTTTCAATACCATCGAAAATACAGGCGCTCCTCTTACTATTAAAGTGTTACTGAGCTGATGTATTGTAATGTAGGCCCTCAACATAGTCAAGCAACGCTCCGTGAATCTGCTTGGCATCATCTTTAACGTGACAATGGGATAACCCTCCTCACTTTTTCAGTAGTTTAACATAAACACGGGAGCTTTAGCTGCAGCTTTTATCTGCTGACAAACTGTAACCTACACTGTATATTTACTGCTAAACTTCACTGGTCACCCTTTCCTGTTCTCCGCTGCATTTACCTGCAGCTTACGCTCTTTCGCTCAATAACATTCACTATACACAGAAAAAACATATCAAATGTAGCCCACACTATGTAACATTCATGTAAATCGAATTATGTTTATCACATAAGGCTTGCTTCCTGTTGCCAGAAGGTGGTGCTAAGACTATGACTCAGTAGTGGCACGTCACATATGGGGCCGACTGGACAACGTACAGTCCAACGTCATTACCTGTGCTTTCCTCCTGTGCAGGTTAACCAGAAAATTGTTTCCTCTCACATTTTATTATTACTATTATTATTACTATTATTGTTTATGCCATATATAGACTGTTTTTTTTATACCTTAACCTTTCCTTCTCCTGTACTCCTTATGTTAGTCCGTCCACATTTACTAGGGTTTAGGTCAGAGCTGTGAGATTGTTTAGTGTTTTCCCCCTCTTGTTGTTCGTCTCCTCTCCTTGAATGTTTATTCAAGGCCGGGAGAGGATCTCTGTTCCCCAAAACATAGGAACCTACACTGTGTAAACGATTATGCAACCCTTTGCTCTGGGCCAGACGCTCAAGCTGCCCTAGGCGGCAGGTCTCTGGACAGCTGTATATGTGTTTTAGTACTTCTCTGTTTCTAAAAAGCAATATACTATTTCCATGACAGCCAACTTCCTGTTGAGTTTAGGACAGGGCATCAGGATGCTGAAAATGTTACATGGACCTAAACATTTTTGCACATCTAGGTGAAATGATGAGGGCAACTTCATTGAAATTTTGAAATTTATTAGGGGGCGCCCGTACCACACCAAAGCCTGACCCTTTCAGATAATAAGTAACTGTCACCAGCTCTGTAGCAAAATACAGTATATTTACTTTCACAAAGGTCACGCTCAACAGCCTTACTCTAGACACCAGACTGAACATTATGTTCTGTTTATATAGGCTACTACAAATGTAGTTTCACTTCTGTCCCAGGCGTGCAGCATTTCCTGCAGTTTAAATTTTTTTTTCTGAAAATGGTGGAAGGAGGGGTGAGCAGCCATTGGAAGTGTGGCATTATCTGAAGGCACAAACAACATACTGATGAGTGCTGACCAAACAGCAACCTCTGGGTCTGAAAAGTGAAGACAATGGGGAAATGCATTCTTTCTGCATTTACATTACATTTACTCATTTGGCAGATGCTTTTATCCAAAGCGACTTACATTTGAGGAACAACATACAAGCATCAACAAAGCATCAATACAGCAAGAGATCTATGGGTGACAATCAGAGATGGGGACGCGAGTTTGAGTCTTGGACTTAAGTCGCACACACAGTGACTTCAGACTTAACTTGAGACTTGTCCTCAAAAGACAACAAACATGTTGACCGCAAGGCAGCTGCTGTGTAATTCATCATAAGCTTCGGCTTCAACTTCATACAAGACCCAAACAAAAGAAGCGCTGAATGCACAGTAGGTTAGTAACCTGATAGTTTAGTAAACATGTTTGGCTCAGCATTGGCCATTAACATTAGTTTGCTTCTTGCTTTAGCTACGACCTACAAGAGGTTAACTCCCGACTGTCGTTTGTTATGAAAAGATGAATGAACGTTTGTTTACTTGCCAAACTTGTGGTGGTCGATTAGTGTAATCATTCACGTCCCGCTGGCTGCCATCATGTCAACTGCTGTAAACAGGTTACAGGTTTATTGTTTTTCATGCAACATTACAGTTTTATTTAGTTAATGTTACACAGCTTTGAGAGTCTGAGGGATGTGTTGACTTACAGTAGTTTATAAGCTGTCATTAGTTGTACACGCATTGCACATTAGGCTACATGGTTATACTCTGTAAGTGAAAAACAAGTTACAGTTACAGAATTCCTTATAGCAATGCAGTGTTATAAGGTACTTGGATGGAACGCAGCAGGTGATACAGCACTTGATACTTGACTTGGACTCTAGCTGAGAGACTTGGAAGCATCTCTGGTGACAATACATTCTAGTAAGAGTAGCAATAAATACTAGTAAGAGCTAATTGCACATATGGCATAAATGGAGTAAATACCTAGGGAAAGTAGTAAGAGTTAACAAAATTGGACAATCAATACAAGAGAATTGTAAGGGGAAAGAAGAAGAAGAGCACAGGAACTGTATGTTAGAGGTTAGGGGTTAGAGGTGTTATAAGAGAGAAAGTGTTCTCAGAAGAGATGTGTTTGCAGGGGTTAAGTTAGAGAGGGACGCCCCTGCCCTGATGGCATGCTTGTTCCACCATTGTGGCGTTACAGATAAGAACAGCCGGGACTGAAATTGCTTTGTGTGTAGGAATGGCACAGCCAGGCGGCGTACGTTGGAGGAGCGCAGTAAGCTTGTATTATTAAATTTACATTACATTTATTCATTTAGCTAACGCTTTTATCCAAAGCGACTTACAATTGCTATTTATGTCAGAGGTCGCACACCTCTGGAGTAACTAGAGGTTAAGTGTCTTGCTCAGGAACATTGGTGGACGTGTCAAAGTTCGGAGTTGAACCTGGGTCTCTCACACCAAAGGCATGTGTCTTATTCTCCTTCGCCATCACCACCCACCTTTTTATGGAGTTTAGGTAGAAGGGTGCAGACCCAGTAGTCACTCTGCATGCAAGCATTAGTGACTTGAATTTGGTTCGGGAGGCCATGGGTGGCCAGTGGAGGTAGCTGAGTAATGGAGGGACATGAGTCATTTTGGGCTGATCAAAAACCAGACGCACTGCTGCATTCTGAACCATTTAGGGGTAGGGGTTTCAACCCGGAAGACCCACTAGGAGGGCATTGCAATTTTCGAGCCAAGAGATAACCATTGCCTGTACCAGAAGCTAGGTGGCGTACTGAGTAAGGCAGGGCCTGATTTTGTTGTATAGAGCAAAGCGGCACGACCGAGAGACAGCAGCAACATGGTCTAAAAAGGACAAAAAGGTAATTAATAATGTCCACCCTGGTTGGAATGATGGTTGAGAAGTCAATTTGTACTTTAATGTTATGGTGGATAGATTGCTTGGCTAGAATGACCAAGATTTCAGTCTTAGAGAGGTTTAGTTGAAGGTGGCAAGCCTTCATCTATGCAGATAAATCCGAGAGATGGTGGTCTCGTCTGGCGGGAAGGACAGGTAGAAATCTGATGAATTATAATGACATACTAAGTAATTGTCATGACTGTACGTTAATTTTTGACTTTTGTAGAGTTTTCCATATTTATTTTCCATAAAAATGGAAAACAAGTCTCAAAGTTTACTCTGTGCAGAGCAATGTTCTACACAGGTAGTACACTGAGTACTATTATAGTACACAAACTTAGATTTTGGATGTTACTGCATACATTGGCATTTTAATTAGATAAATTGTTTTTAAACTACTCCTCAAAAACGTCAATTACAAACTTAAGGTGTTATGTTACAAAAAACGTTTAACAAATACAATATTTTGATAAATCAGTTTATAATAATTGGCTCTCATGGTGCTTATGGTGGAGAATTATTCAGACAAAGCATCTCTTGTTCTCTCGATAGTTATATTGATTCAAAAAGTTTAAAGACTATATTGTGCTTTGAATATATTCCCATTCATATCCCAAATATATATTTTTAAATCGTTCTGTAACCCAAACAACTACGTCCACTGGAAACACCATTCTGGGACGACAGTGCTTTGAATCAAAGTTCAGTGCAAAGTCTATGACTGTTGACTTTTCTAAGGCAAAGCTGAGGTGGATGGGCAACAGGTTGCCGTCATTGACACCCCGGGCCTGTTTGACACCAGGTTTGGCATAAATAAAACAACTAAAGATATGAGGCAGTGCATCTCTTTTGCTCTTCCTGGACCCCACGTGTTCCTGGTGGTCATCAGGCTGGACAGATACACTGAAGAGGAGAAACAGACAAAGGATTCAAGAAATCTTTGGCTGGCCTGCAGACAGATACAGCATGGTTCTCTTTACCGGTGGTGACCTTTTAGAAAACACTATTGAGGAGTTCTTGGATGAAAGCTCAGACCTTCAAGAACTAGTGGCCAGATGTAAGGGCCAGTACCATGTCTTCAACAACAAGGAGAAGAAGAATCGCTCTCAGGTCACTGAGCTGCTCCAGAAGATCAGAAATATAGTCCAGAGGAACGGAGGAAGCCACTACACCACAAGATGTTCCAAGAGGCCGAGAGGGCACTTGAAGAGGAGAAACAACGCATCCTGAAAGAGAAGGAAGAGAAATTACAGAAAGAAAGAAAGGAACTTCAGGAAGAATATGAAAAAGAAATAAAGAAAATATATGAGCAACTCCATGCTGAGAGAGAGAGGGAGATGAAAGAGAGAGAGGAGGAAAGAAGGAGGGTAATTGAGAGGATGGAGAGGAGAAGAGGAGGATGAGGGAGGAAAGAGAAGCAGAAAGGAAAAGAGAGGAAGAGGAAAGAGAGAGGGAGATGGCAAATATAAAAAAACGTTTAGAGGAACAGCGTGAAAGAGAACTGGAGGAGGAAAGAGAAAGGTTGAGATGGGAAGCTCAGCAGCAAGCTGAGACAGACGATAATTGTACCATTCTCTGATTTGATTTTCCTTTTATTCTTTTTATTTGTGTTCTACCACAAAGATTTTTTTGGTCTGAGAAGTATTCTATCTGCAGAGCAGTGTACTACATGAACTCAATTTTGGACGTTACTGTACGAATAAGCATGAATAAGATAATTAATTGATTGCTGGGTTATGTGACAAACTATGTCTTGATAAATTAATGTAGAATAATTGGTTGTCATGGTGATTATGGTGGGACTTTATTCAGAGCCAAAGCATCTCTTGTTCTCTTGCTAGATATATTGATTCACAATGTTTAAAGACTGTATGTTGTTTTTTGAATATATTCACATGTATTTCAATTAACATATTAAATCACTATCACTACCTTTATTATTCAAACTGCATAAAAGATGTTGAGTACCCTGAAAACCTTTAACCAAATGTATATAAATCTGGACTCATTTTATCCATCCTGTTTCACTTTCATATCATAGGAGAGGCAGTGCACAGAATGGTGAGCTTAAAAGAACTGCTGCCATTTCTTGTAAATGGTGAGGGAGGGGAGCAAAGTTTACAGCTTACAGTGTACAAAGGGATTTCCGGGAAACTAAGCAGGCATGCATAAAGAAGTCGGATAAACATATCATAAGCATGACACTGGATACGATCTATGATACAGGCTGCAATTATTATGAAAGTAAAAGCAAAAGCTCTGATAAACATGCCAGCGTGTGGCCATCAGGAAAACCTTTTTTTCTTTACAGACGTTTCACATATAACTGGGACATGTACTAAGTAATTATCATCACAGTATGAATGGTAAATGATTGACTTTTGTCTTAATGGTAGAGATGTCCCACCTGAGGTCTGGGACTGTATTTGATTTAATGTTGAACAGGGTGCCTTTATGTTTCTTTATAAAATATGATTTAACATGATAATTGTCATTTTCTTCAATCATATCATCATTAACACTCTTAAAATATGTGGCTTGTAAAAAGTGTTTGCTTGAGCCAATTGAAGGTACCACCTCTGCCTCATTTAGAGCCAGAAAACCCCTGACAGTCCCATCGATATTTCAAACCAAAATATCCTCATGCGGCTTCAGATTCCCTTTCACTTTCAGTTTCACTTTATAACCAGTGCAGCTACTGATGGGTGTGGTTTGGGCCATTTTAAAAGGAGCTGCAGCAGATCTCTGTGTCTTCACTTCAACTGCAGTACTTTGTACTCTTTAACTCAAACATGAGCAGCAAGTATTACAACCCAAACATGATCAGCAACTTAGGTAAGTTATGATACTGTATCCATGTTTTAAAGTGCAATTACTTTATGGTTATATAACAGTGATCATGCCTAAATCCAATTTTATGTAACACTAATGTACTGTAGCTCCTATAGACAATTAAATCAACAGACTAACATTGGGTAGACTGCAAAGATATATGTCTTATTTAACTTTTGTTCCAAGGTGTTAATCTGACTACAAATTCTGGAGTACTTTTATACAATTCTAAGATTATTTAGTTAAAAATAACAATTTCTCAGTCTCTAGGAAAATGTTAAGTATTGTTGCATTTTTGAGATGAATGCCATTTTGTTCTGAAGAATCTTGAGTCCTCTTTTGAAGGAAGGTTCAGAATATGTGCTTTTAACTCAGCTATGTTATCAGTTTTTCTCTAGTGTATTGGGCGACATCACAGAAACTAACGGTTATATTGTCATCATCATTATTTTGTTAAGGAAAAGATTTATTTTCAAAATCTAAGAAATCTTTAAACAAATATCAGTCTGGATGAGAAGCCCCTCACTGCAGTGTGCAGTGTGCTCAAACACTGCTCAATGTAGCTCCCTAGTTTGTCCACGTGAGGCTGATGTAGAATATAACAAAGGTAAATGAAAGAAAATGTTGGATACAAAGGAAGTTACATCTTCTAAGATCTTAATCCAATACCTGCTTGGATATAAATACAAAGTGATACTGTTATTATGCATAATTTACTTTGTGATGTTCATGTTCGACCACTGCAGTGGTATATTTTCATATAAACAACTACAGCACCAATGACCTATAAACCCAGATGTAGATGTACAGTCTTGAAGTGGACGCACCGGTGTTACACCGGTACTCTCCTCTGCCCTGTCCATATCAGGTTCTCTGGGCACTACGTGACGCTTACCGGTTCTTGTTCTCTCCTGCCTGCTAAACTCTCTCGGCAGAGAGAGACGAGGGAGAAGAGAAGCTCGGGTGCCTTTCAAGCAACCGTTTGCTGACTGTAGCTCGTCAGTGTCACTTTTCGTGAGCCGACCAATCACAGCGTGGATGGGGCGGGACATTCAAAAATATTGGCAGATAGGCGTCATTTACACTGGGGACGCTGGGGACATGTCAGAATCAGAATGTCTCCATCACTTTTTGAAAGCTTTTGTTAAAATGTTATGAAAAACAGCTTACAACAAGAAATGTTAAATAACAAATGAAACAATGCACAATAATAAAACATGCAATGCAATTGAAATATAGAAACAAATGTGCATTGTCCAAAAGCTGATTACTGCATTATATTCCATTAGGCCTATATTTGTATATTTTAAATTGTGACCTGCCACCTTAATTTAGTTTCCCTTCATATAAATAAACACATTTCCACCATAAATTGGTGCAGAACATGTCTCCAGAATGCAGGAAATTAAGTGTTTGGGGAGTACTGGCACCTTTTTTTCTACTTCAAGCACTGTGTACAGTAATCCGATCTGTTTGACTGTTGATGTTCTGTGTTTCTTCACTGTGATTTATTCTGTCTCTGAATGTGTATCGTTGATGCTGACGCCATTAAGTACATAATGAGCCTACATGGCGAGGTCATTTGATACTTAGAATGTTAATTGTTTTTCATATTTGCTACTGTTTGATTTGATTTACTTGATCCCTTGAATTTATGCTTTTGTTCACGACTGATACGTTGGACATCAACGTCAAATGAACAACACCAAAAAAATAATTATAAATAGAAGGGAGCTGCTCCTAAAATTGCACACTGCACTGAGGGGGGCCTGGTCTGGACAGATGGTTTCCACCATGCAGTTTCACTTTCAGCTGACAGAGGGCAAGGCAAGGCAAGGCAAGTTTATTTGTATAGCATAATTTAACAACAAGGTAATTTTAAAAAAATCTTTACATAAAACATAAAAGCAACAGGGAAATATGTTAAAGTTCAACATAAAACATAATAAAAGTTACAGTGTTACAATCAGGGTTAAAAGAGTTAAATGGAAAATAATAAAAAGCTAAAAACAAAGAAAAAGAAAACAGGACAGTAAAAGTTACAGTGCAAGTGTAAATTATCACTAAAAAGAAAAATCTTAAATATCTAATTAAAAGTCATAATTTAAAAGAACTGACTGTTTCAGCAGACCTGCAGTTATCTGGGAGTTTGTTCCAAATATATGGAGCATAATAACTGAACGCTGCTTCTCCTTGTTTAGTTTTGACTCTGGGGACAGAAAGCAGACCTGCCCCAGACAACCTGAGAGGTCTGGATGGTTCGTAACAAAGCAGAAGATCGGAAATGTATTTGGCCCTAAACCATTTAGTGCTTTATAAACTAACAGCAGGATTTTGAAATCAATTCTTTGACATACAGGAAGCCAATGTAAAGACCTCAGAACTGGAGTGATGTGATCCACCTTTTTGGTCTTAGTGAGGACTTGAGCAGCAGCGTTCTGAATCAGCTGCAGCTGTCTGATGGATTTCTTAGGGAGCCCTGTAAGGACGCTGTTACAGTAGTCAAGTCGACTGAAGATAAATGCATGGATAAGCTTTTCCAGGTCCTGCTGAGACATAAGTCCTTTAATCCTTGATATATTCTTCAGGTGATAGTAGGCTGACTTTGTAATTGTGTTAATATGGCTCCTCAAATTCAGGTCTGAGTCCATGACTACATCAAGATTTCTGGCTTGATTTGTGGTTCTTAACGTTGCAGATTGAAGTCGAGCACTGACTTTCAATTGTTCCTCCCTGGCTCCAAAAACAATAACTTCAGTTTTATCCTTGTTTAATTGAAGAAAATTCTGGTACATCCAATAGTTGACCTGCTCAATACAGTTACTCAGCGCCTGTATGGGATCATAGTCCCCTGGTGAAATGGTTATGTAAATCTGTGTGTCATCTGCATAATTATGGTAACATATTTTGTTGTTTTTCATAATCTGAGCCAATGGAAGCATGTAAATGTTAAACAAAAAGGTCCCAGAATGGAGCCTCAGGGAACTCCACATGTCATTTTTGTCAGCTCACTACATAAGTAGTCCCTGTCCTTTAAGTAGGATTCAAACCAGTTTAGTACTGTGCCAGAAAGTCCAACCCAGTTTTCAAGCCTGTCTAGTAATATGTTGTGGTTGACTGTGTCGAAAGCAGCACTTAGATCCAATAATACCAAGACTGAAATTTTGCCACTGTCAGTGTTCAAATGGATGTCATTGAAGACCTTAATAACAGCTGTCTCAGTGCTGTGGTGCGGTCGAAATCCTGATTGGAAGACATCAAAACAGTTATTTAGTGCCAAGAGAGCACTAAGTTGTTGAAAAACAGCTTTTTCAATGATTTTACTTAAAAACGGCAGATTTTATATGGGCCTATAATTGCTCATTAGTGAACTGCCTAGATAGCTCTTTTTTAAGAGTGGCTTAATGACTAGTTTTCAGGGCCTGTGGAACAAAACCTGAGTGGAGAGGCATGTTGACAATTTGTAGTAGATCTGAGGCCATGCATTTAGACACATTTTTACAAAACATGATGGCAGAATATCAAGGCAGCATGAGGAGGATTTCAGATGTTGTATTATGGCCTCCAGATTTTTATGGTTAATAGAATCAAATTGTCTCATGCTATATGAATTGTTTTTAAGTGGACAAAGGGACAAGACATATCCTGTTACTGACATGGAGGCACTGATTGCTTGTCTAATTGTTTGAATTGCATATCCACTGAGTGTTTTCAGTGATGTGCCGTTTTGTGATCACCTCTGTTTGTACATTTGTGTGCACGCAGATAGCACTCTCAAAGAAAACACAGGAATGATCAGAGAGAGCAACATCAGTCACCACAACCGGAAATGTCCTTGGAGATGACCAAGTCCAAAGTGTGCCCCTTATTGTGCGTGGGCCTCGTCACGTGTTGAGTCAGTCCATAATTACCAAGAACACAACACAGTTCTTTAGTCCCTCTTTCCTGGGGGTTGTCAACATAGTTGTTAAAATCAACAATAACCACACAGTCAAAGTCAATACAGATTATAGACAGCAGTTCACCAAAGTCAGTAAAAAAGTTTGCACAGTATTTGGGGGGCCTGTAGATATTTAGAAAAATAGCTTGAGAAGAGGAATTCAGCTGAAGAGCCACATATTCAAAAGAAGCAAAATTTTGGCATTGGAGGGAGTCATTAAACAAAATGGCAATTCCACCTCCTCTCTTATGCACTCTAGCTTCACTCATAAAACTGAAGCTGGGAGGGGTAGACTCGATAAGGACAGCTGCACTGTTATCTTGGTCCAACCAAGTTTCAGTTAAAAACATGAAATTAAGATTGTGAATGATTATAAAATCATTGATTAAAATGTTTTTCTTGCCAAAGACCTAACGTTTAACAAAGCTAACTTTAGTGTGTTAAAAACATTATCTGGCCCACTTTTTCGACAGGCTGCAGCTGATGAGGAATTAATACAAATTTGCAGGATATGTTGAGTGCTTCCTGTTTTCACATTCACCATGCTTTTTCTGTTACCTGTCAAGACAGGGATGGAGAAGACTACCAGCACACTGAGCCCCGGATTGTCCTGGGAAGAGTCATGAGTGCTATTTTCCTTGTAGCCTGGACCCAGCACATATCAGACAGAGCTTACTGGGCTTTTTCGCCGTTGCGGAGCGGGAAGGCGGGTTGTGCGCTGTATTTGTGACACATGTGTCAAACCTGGAGGACTTAGAACCAGTGGTGGAGGTGGATGGTGAGGGGGGTTTAGGGTAGAGAAAATGGGAGTGGAGCGAGGGAAGGTGCGGGGAGTAAATTTGGTCCCAGCTCTAACCAGGTCTTCCATGTGATCAGTGAAGTCAAACAGGGGGGAGAGGGGAGAAAGTGTGTCTGAAGGTGGGGATTGGGGGGGTAGAGATGTTGAATCCTCACTGTTGGTTTTCACTGAGAGAGGTGGAGACTCTTCCTCTTGGCTCAGATGTCTCCCGTGATCAGAGCTCTCTTCCAGTGGGGGTTGGGTTGGCTCTCCTTCAAGGTTTCTGGTGTTGTGTCATGTCTTCTTCTTGTTTTGATTCCTCTTGTCTCTTGTCCTTGGCAGAGGGAACAGATGAGTGACTCAGAAAGTAAAACAGGTTGGAGCTAAACAATTTTACTCCTGACTTGTTAAGGCGAAGTCCATCTGCCTTAAAAAGATGTCTGCGGTCCCACAGAAAGTAAAAGTTTTCGATGAAATGCACTGAATGGACAGTACACGCCGTTAAGAGCCACGTATTCAAAGCCATCAATCTGCTGAATCTCTCAGCTCCTCTTTGGATTGGCGGTACAGGGCCACTGATAAACACCTCAGCATTCAAAGAGCTGACCGTGTTCAACAGATTATTAAAGTCCTCTTTCAACACTTCAGACTGTTGATTCACAACATCATTGGCCCCGATGTGCAGTATGATGTTTTTCACAGTAGGATGTTCAGCCACGATATGCAGATTCTTTCTGCGAAGTCAGACACCGTATCCTTCGGAAAGCAGAGTACTTTGGTGTTCTTACTGCAAATGCTTCTTACATCATTTACAGCAGCGTCACCCACAGTCAGAGTTTGAGGCCCAGTCGTTAGCTTTCCCTGCAGCCTTTTACTTTCTAATTTACTCTCAGTCCTTACCCTTCTGTGTGAGGATGGGATGTTATCCAGGTCATCAGACGGAGATCCAGGGTCCTGCAATAGTGGTGAAAATCTGTTCTGCTGTTGCACACTCGGTTGTTGGGAAGGTTTGTTGCTAATTCTCCATTTCGCAGCTGTCCACGGCTGTGTCCTACCAAGAACAGGGGCTGAAGAGGCGCTCTGCCTGGATGATAATGCAGTCCAGCCAGTCGCATCACAAATCTCAGGGCGCTGGTTTCTGCCTGTTACTCGTCCTTCCATTTCCCACGGAAATGATTTACTCTTAGGCTTTGCACCAAGAGCGTTCCAGGGAGGACTCCCACTTTTAGATTTATTACCCAGTACACAGGCCTACTGCTTCTTGGTATTCTTGTTGGTGCTAATTAGCCGTGTGTTAGCATGCTCTTGTCCACTGTTTTGGGTCCATGGTAAAGTGGTGTCATTCCCACATAGTCCATTCACTTCCACATTTACATCTAACCTGTGGATCATTAATTTTGGATCATTAATTTTCTGTAGAAGTTTGTAGAAGTCGTCTGTGGAGAAGGGTGGCATCTTGTTGCTAATTAGCATTAGCTATAGCTCCAGTCACTGCAGTACAGGCTAGTGCTATTGATAGGCTGCACTTGCGTAGCAATAAGATCATAAAGATTTTAAAGTATGGCAATAGCCTACTTTATCTGACAGTCCCAGTGATTTAAAAGTATCCAAGAGCTGCTGATTTCTAGCAGGAAAAAAAGAGAGTTTAAGCAAAAGAATGCAAGGAGAGGCAAGAGCAAGCAGCAAAGCGTCTGCACTGTCAGAAAGAGGGGGCAGTTTAAAGTTGCATTATTTACAACCTTATAAAGATTCGTATTCATTGTCACTCATTCTTCTACACAGGAAGCACCAGAACAAATGATGAGGAGCTGAGGATAGTGATGGTGGGGAAGACTGGAATTGGGAAGAGTGCCACTGGAAACACCATTCTGGACGACAGTGCTTTGAGTCAAAGTTCAGTGCAAAGTCTATGACTGTAGACTGTTCTAAGGGCAAAGCTGAGGTGGATGGGCAACAGGTTGCCGTCATTGACACCCCGGGCCTGTTTGACACCAGGTTTGGCATGAATAAAACAACTCAAGATATATGCCAGTGCATCTCTTACGCTTCTCCTGGACCCCATGTGTTCCTGGTGGTCATCAGGTTGGGCAGATACACTGAAGAGGAGAAACAGACGGTGCAAAGGATTCAAGAAATCTTTGGCCAGGCTGCAGACAGATACAGCATGGTTCTCTTTACCGGTGGTGACCTTCTTGAAGACACCACTATTGAGGACTTCTTGAATGGCAGCCCAGAACTTCAAGAACTCGTGGGCAGATGTAACGGCCAGTACCATGTCTTCAACAACAAGGAGAAGAAGGATCGCTCT
>NW_024044629.1:0-4997 GCF_014851395.1 Micropterus salmoides
GGCAGAAAGGCAACAGTAACTCAAATAACCACTCGTTAACCAAAGTATGCAGAATCATCTCTGAACGCACAACACATCGAACCTTGAAGCAGGTGGGCTACAGCAGCAGAACACCACACCAGGTGCCGCTCCTGTCAGCTAAGAACAGGAAACTGAGGCTACAATCCACACGGCTCACCAAAATTGGACATAGAAGATTGGAAAAACGTTGCCTGGTCTGATGAGTCTCGATTTCAGCTGCAACATTCAGATGGAAGGGTCAGAATTTGGCTTAAACAACATGAAAGCATGGATCCATCCTGCCTTGTATCAAAGGTCCAGGCAGCTGGTGGTGGTGTAATGGTGTGGGGGATGTTTTCTTGGCACACTTTGGGCCCCTTAGTACCAACTGAGCATTGTTTAAACACAAAAGCCTACCTGAGCATTGTTGCTGACCATGTCCATCGCTTTATGACCACAGTGTACCCATCTTCTGATGGCTACTTCCAGCTAGATAATGCAACATCTCAAACTGGTTTCTTGAATATGACAATGAGTTCACTGTACTCAGTGGCCTTCAGTTACCAGATCTCAATTCAATAGAGCACCTTTGGGATGTGGTGGAACGGGAGATTTGCATCATGCATGTGCAGCCGAACATATCTGGAGCAATTGCGTGACGCTATCGTGTCAATATGGACCAAAGTCTCACCTTGTTGAAAATATGCCATGAAGAATTAAGGCAGTTCTGAAGGCAAAAGGGGGCCCAACCAGACATAATATCATAGTAGTACTTAGATATATGTGCCATGGTTTTGGATTTTATTTATTTAGTTTTTAGTTATTTAATTCTAGATATGTCTTCTGGTTTTTGATTCTTGCTTGCTCCCTTCTGGATTTGTTTGCCTGTGTCAACTGCTTTCCTGGTTTGGACCCTTGCCTGCCTCGCTTTGCTGTAAGCCTGTGTACATTTTGATTTCATCATTAAAGAGTGTTGAATTTACCCGGTGTCTGCAATTGGGTCAATCCCTTGTGTACCTGTTTCCAGCTTGAACAAACTGACATTGTGCAGACAAAATTTGATACTTTTTCTCTTCAATATTTAGTTGACTCTGCTGATACATGTTTGCAACATTTGTTTTATCAAGACAGCAAATATTAATTAGAGTAGATGTCACAAACTTTAAGATGAATTTAAATTCCATGTATAAAAATGACGACATGATGTTAATGATCCAAACAAAATCCCATCAGAAATGGACATTTTACTTCCAATAATTATATCAATATCCATCTTCAACCGCTTATCCTGCGTACAGGGTTGCGGGGGGGGGGGGGGGGGGGGGGCTGGAGCCAATCCCAGCTGACATCGGGCGCAAGGCGGGGTACACCCTGAAAAGGTCACCAGTCCATCGCAGGGCATTAATAATTATTGAATGTAATTTCTTTCACAATATACAGTTCAAAGGATTTAGTAAACAACAAAAAGAGAGCACACTTAAGAGCGGCTGGGTCCAAGCAAACCAAGATAATAAACAATCCAGAGTATCCAAAGGGCAAAATCAGGACTAGGAACTAAGATACAGAACTAAGATAAGAGACAAGACAGATACTAAGTAACTTAAACATGCGAATGAATAAAATAAACAAGGCTACACAGAGAAACACACGACAGGATCGTGACAATACTGCACACTGCTGGCACTGTTGGAGTCTATGTGGGAACAGGCTGAGTTGAATAAGTATCATTATGTGTAATAATTTGAAAATAAAAGGTAACTTAAAGCTGTTTGGTTCCTTTGTAAAAAGCAAAGTTCACTTAAAGTGTTACTAAATGTGTTTAACACATTTAAAATTTTAAATGACTCTGTCATGTCAAGTCAGTGTTTAATCAGCACAACAATAAGACTAGTAAGCAGTGACTGGGTGACGGTTACCCAAAGCAGAATTCAAACAATATTTAAATAAGCATCATATGTGCTCACAGTCTGAAACAGTCAACTTGTCTAGAAAGCTCTGCTTTCCAGCACTTGTTACGTCCCACCCTTTGGTGGCAACATGGGACGAACAACATCCCAACACTGACCCAAACTCAACACAAATAAACACCTTTAAAACAACCAAATCAAGTGAATTTATTAATATTAACTAGACAATAAATTAAGAACACCAAAAACACAATACAAAAATGCCCCAGCTGGGAAGCAGCAAGGCTAGCAGTACCAAATCAAGAAGGGTCCCCTCCTGACACTTGCACAGCAGCTTTTAAAGCCCGCCTTCAAAGGCCAGGTGGACCTTATTCGGTAATTAGCTGGAGCACTCCCAGAACAGAAAGACAGAGAAAACATGGGCACAGCACAGGGAAATACATACAGCCGTAACACCCCCACCCTTAAAACAAAGAATAACTGTTGTCACACAATCACATGTACAACATCAACATGGACCAATATAGCTCACAAGCGTTCACTGTGACAAGTTATTCTTAGGAACGCACTGGACCGAACTGAGGTATGACTTACCAAGGCTGTATGTTTAGGTAAACCCAAGTAAATTTACAAAAATAAATCCACGAGACAACACTAAAGGTGCACTAATCCAGGTTTGCACTCAAGTAGGCACATACAATGTTGCTGAGAGCACCCACATGGCAACTCTTCAAGCCTCAATATGCAGCAAACTCTAGACAATTAAAATCAACTAAAATCGGTATTACTGCAGCTTACTAAAGAAAAGTGAACGTGGGTCAAATGTGGAACATACCTAATCCCACATGCAAGGGATAACTAAGTTGGCACTGGATTTAAGAACATCAACCACACTTGTAGCCAAATCAGCGGGTGCCACTTCCACAAATTGGCCACTATCGTGAGGTGAAAAGACCACAAAACCAAACACAAGTTACTGCATTTACCTACACCCCTGTAACACTGGTGACCTGCACAAAAGTGGAGCACAACAGCCACACACCAAAAGGGTCAACACAAGTAGACCAACTACAAGGTAGCTGCCATACACAAACAGCAATATACCACGACCCAACAAACGTGAACTGTCGCAACACAATATGGGCACCATGTGGTCATCAACCACCTACACTGGTTACTCGAGAATTTAGGAAACCAGCAACACAACCGAACCTGACGAACTGGGAGTGTACCCCCACCACTTTAAAGCCAAAGGTCTGTGGTGTTGGCACATCCCAAATGCACAAAAAACTAAAATTAATGTTCTGTAACTAAATACACAACCGCAATAACACAAGTGACCACACCAGAAGGTGGACTGCAACAACCACAACGGTCACATTGTAGTAAACTACACACAAATGTTGCCAACTTACACCCAAGAAGCAACCGACGAGTGACCTACCAAATGTGGAGTACAGTTACCACTAAACAATGGGTCACGATCCACAAGTTATTGCAAACAAGAGTATTTCACAGCTGGAAGAGAAGTGACCAAACAAAGCAGTCATCTCAAACAAATAGCTAAAGCTGTTGTGCATAGTGCTAGGGAAAACAAGCTGCATAGAGACACCCCAACCTACCAAGATGGCTAAACTAATCTAGCTAGTCTTCAGTGGCTTGCCGAGCTCGAGGCGACTTTAAACGTTTAACTCAGTGCATCCCCAAAGGCCACAGATGTAGCCATCTGCGATCCACTGAAGCGTGCCCCCACTCAGAATTGCCACCAAAAATAAGAAAGGCAAAAAACAAAGTGGCAAGTTCTTTAAACCTGCCCGGTGGCTACCTAGTTAGAGTGCTCAACAGCAAAAACTCCCAAGCTACTGAGTTATCCCAGTCAAAAGCACAACATGTAGCCACAACTTACAGATATTCTAACAAAAGAGACAACCACTACACTCAAGGCCATCAGATGCACATCTTTATCTCACCTCATGGTTGTTCTATCCCGGACGAGCCCCCATTTGTTACGTCCCACCCTTTGGTGGCAACATGGGACGAACAACATCCCAACACTGACCCAAACTCAACACAAATAAACACCTTTAAAACAACCAAATCAAGTGAATTTATTAATATTAACTAGACAATAAATTAAGAACACCAAAAACACAATACAAAAATGCCCCAGCTGGGACGCAGCAAGGCTAGCAGTACCAAATCAAGAAGGGTCCCCTCCTGACACTTGCACAGCAGCTTTTAAAGCCCGCCTTCAAAGGCCAGGTGGACCTTATTCGGTAATTAGCTGGAGCACTCCCAGAACAGAACTGAAAGACAGAAAACATGGGCACAGCACAGGGAAATACATACAGCCGTAACACACTTTTAAAGCCACTCAGAGAGTCATGTCTCCTGCTTGGTACGAGACCTTGGCTATAGTTAATGTGTTTACTGAGGTAAGCCTGTCATAAATCCATTGGTTATATTCCAGCTTTTGTCTTTTATCTCAAATGAATCTTTTTTCAGTGATAAAGGGCAATTTGGTTTGTAAGTCTCCAGTTTTACCACATTCTGTGCAGATACTGGACAGTACATCAAAATTCTCCAGCTCCAGGGTTTTACAGGCATCCATGTGCCCTAAGGTACCCAGAGGAAGACTGAAGTCAGTGCTTATGTCGGCTTTGCTGCTCACTGCAGTGCCCACTGGAGTTGATAGCTGTCAGTTCATTAACATCAATGTTGTACCCTGCTGCCCCCTCATGGACAGGCATTAGACTCATCACTGAACGCTGGCTACACATTTCCTCATTTACCTTGAAATAACATGAGTCCTTCTTTGTTAATTGTCAAATTAATATTTAAATATCTTTCCAACTATCCATGTGATCCTATAATAAGACATTTGTCTACTACAACTACTGACTGAGTTGTATACATCTAGAGATATTAAGTTAAATTTGTGTTCCATCTCCTCAAAAGATAGGAATACTTTAAGACCATAAACATTCCACAACATTACACTTTGCTTGAATCTCTTAACACACTTTATTTTTTATTTACTTAATATTGTTTTGCTGTTTGTCTACACTACTGCTACTTGTGTTTAACCAT
>NW_024044630.1:0-32226 GCF_014851395.1 Micropterus salmoides
AATTTAGATCTGATATAGTGTAATAACTGTTGTAAGTACAAGAAATGTCCACTGATGAGCCTTTGAAGGCACAGATGCTTCTGTCAGTGTAAGTCACTCTGTTGCATGAATGACCGTGGCACCTGAAAAATATAATAATAATTTTTATTTTATTACAAAAACTATAGTCTTTACTGCAGTAATTCACAGCTAGTTGTATTGCTGTGGATGGGGTTGCTCATCATAAAAGATACATGAAGTCATGGTCAGTGTTGGGCAGTACGCATTACTCTAATATTGTTACTTTTCCCAGTAACTAGTTGTAACGGATTACGATTTCCAAAACAGTTATAATATTACAGTTACTAATCCAAATAACGCTGCGTTACTGTGTTCCTGAACGCATCGACGTGTTCAAGTCAGCTGTTCAGCCAAGAAGCTGAAGATAGAATGAAGAAAAGGGAGAGAGGCGTTGTTCCTACAGCAGTAAGTACTCCCATTATTGTATCAGAATAAGATGCAAAGAACATCGTCGTGCGTTGTAAACTTTGTGCGACCAGCAAAACAATTCTACATCTAATCTATTGAAGCATCAGCTGAACAGCACAGCACATGAAACTTAGCCTATAGAAATAACTCCAGCCGCTACTGTCAGTGATGCATCCACTCGTGGGAGTGGCGTTAGCAACGTTGTGTTTCGTAAAATAACTTAATAATGCTCTAATAAAATTGTGCAGAAAAACAGTAGTTCAAAAGTCAAGAGTGAAAGATATATAGTAACAGAGTTACCCAGTAATAAGTAAAGTAATATTATTACTTTTAAGGAGTAATAAGTAACTAGTACATTTACAATTTCAGCCCAACACTGGTGATGGTACAGAACATTAGTCACATTAGTAGAAGATTGTGGAGTGAACTCACACACTGATGGAGAAGGAAATTCCTCAAGTCCTTTAAGGGCACATGAATAGCTGTCTGCAGGATAAAAGTAGTCTGAATAAGAAGATGCTTCCTTAATTTTCTGTCCATTCTTGTACCAGATGTAGGAGGTTTGATCAGGTAGACGACAGCTGCTGAGACACTTCAGCTGTGACCATGTACATGTGTACAACATGCTGATTGTGAGCTGCTCATCTGCACCTGGAAACCTGTATATGTAAAGATATAAAACAAATATAACTGAACTGTCAATTTCCACATATGATAATTGGCACACTGAGATTAACAGCCAACGTACACAAATGTTACCTGCGACAGACAAAGTGACTCCAGGTGAACCAGTAAATCTTCCACCTGGTTGGTTTGTTATGAACATGAACTTGTACTCAGCTGAGTCGCTCTCTCTCAGGTCTGTGATTCTCAGAGTGCAGATGTTGTTAGAACAACTGTACTGCAAACGACCTGCGTACTCTGAGTCTGTTCTCAGATCCACAGGTACATCTCCATTCATCTGAGTAAACCAGAATGTTTTCTCAACTGTAGTATCACGGCCATTTATTCTGGATGGGTATGTGTAGGTGCAGCTTATTTCCACTGTTGATCCTTTTAAGGCACAGATCTGAGTAGAGGTGTAAGTCACTCCCCAGCCTTTCTGAGCCTGTATCACTGTAACACAGAGCACATCAGAAACTACAGTCAGACTCAACAACATCAGGAGACAGACTTGAAGTGCGGAGGTGGTTTCAGAAAGGAAAGTTTGATCAGCTTCAAAAAACCCAGAATCTTGTGAGTGAGTCACTGTCACAAATCGTTCTTCATGATACACCTTTAGAAGCTTGAGATCATTTTGATTTAAACAGAGCATTTTCACAGCAGACTTTTGGCTTGTTATATCAGGAAAAGCACATATGTAATATGATATTACACCTGAATGAAAGAGGAGAAGTGCCACGTGAAAATTTATTTTACAATTCTGAGTTTCAACTGTCAACTGATTTGATTTCAACACAGCTTCGGCAGTTTTACAAACATTCTGGTGATTTGAAAATGTGACCAAACATTTTCAGAAACCACTGCAACCAATGCAGCAGAAAACTCCAGCAACAATGGCAAAGGAAAGAACCACAGCTGTGAGATATTTTGTACCGCCGTTGTTCTATTATTACATTCTGAGTAATGTTGTGACATTTTAACTTAAAAAAAAAGAAAATTCTTGGCTTGTTTAGAAGCACTCAAAATATGAAAGGGGACTGTCATTACTTTATTATAAATAGACATCACATTATTAGCTTACAGTTGTGGTTACTGTGCATTAGGCCAAGATGCATAATTCTGGTCTCTATGCCTTTCTATTTATGCCTAGACCTATTTATGTTACAATTACAAAAGTAAATGGAGATACAATAAAGAAAAATTAGATTTTCATACTCGCCGAGTATAAATCACACCATACACCATAAAAAAGGCAGAATTAATGAGTAGTGGTTACTTGTTCTTAATGGTGATGTTATTTAAATCACGGTAGACAATTAGTGTTGTGTCGTTCATTTGACCTATTCTTGTATGTGACTCAGGAGGAACGGGTTGTCTCAGTGAGTAATTTGTTCATTTTAACGCATGCGTGAATAGTCTTGGACTCTTACGTTTACTCTTTACATGGCAGCTGCATGGGCTCCGTCAACACAGGAAACAGAATTGATTAGTTCACGACTCTCAACTGAGGGTCTCTGGGTTTGAGTCGTTCATTTGTCACGTGACAGCTGGCTACAGGCTGTTGTAAGCAGGCAGCACAGGAAACAGAACTGATTAGTTCAGGACTCATAACTGTGGGTCTCTGGGTCTGGGTCATTCATTTTTCACGTAACATCTTGGCTACTGTGGAGCAGGAATGAACTAATCATTCAGCGCTCACATGGGTCCTCAGAGTCTGTCTTCACTCGGCAGGCTGACTTACTGCCAGCACCGGGGAATGAGAGGCAAGTCGGTTGTCAGGTAACAGTCACTGGACTGACATACACTCACCTAAAGGATTATTAGGAACACCATACTAATACTGTGTTTGACCCCCTTTCGCCTTCAGAACTGCCTTAATTCTATGTGGCATTGATTCAACAGGTGCTGAAAGCATTCTTTAGAAATGTTGGCCCATATTGATAGGATAGCATCTTGCAGTTGATGGAGATTTGTGGGATGCACATCCAGGGCACGAAGCTCGCGTTCCACCACATCCCAAAGATGCTCTATTGGGTTGAGATCTGGTGACTGTGGGGGCCATTTTAGTACAGTGAACACATTGTCATGTTCAAGAAACCAATTTGAAATTCAAGCTTTGTGACATGGTGCATTATCCTGCTGGAAGTAGCCATCAGAGGATGGGTACATGGCGGCCATAAAGGGATGGACATGGTCAAAAACAATGCTCAGGTAGGCCGTGGCATTTAAACCATGCCCAATTGGCACTAAGGGGCCTAAAGTGTGCCAAGAAAACATCCCCCACACCATTACACACCACCACCAGCCTGCACAGTGGTAACAAGGCATGATGGATCCATGTTCTCAGTCTGTTTACGCCAAATTCTGACTCTACCATCTGAATGTCTCAACAGAAATCGAGACTCATCAGACCAGGCAACATTTTTCCTGTCTTCAACTGTCCAATTTTGGTGAGCTCTGCAAATTGTAGCCTCTTTTTCCTATTTGTAGTGGAGATGAGTGGTACCCGGTGGGGTCTTCTGCTGTTGTAGCCCATCCGCCTCAAGGTTGTGCGTGTTGTGGCTTCACAAATGCTTTGCTGCATACCTCGGTTGTAACGAGTGGTTATTTCAGTCAAAGTTGCTCTTCTGTCAGCTTGAATCAGTCGGCCCATTCTCCTCTGACCTCTAGCATCAACGAGGCATTTTCGCCCACAGGACTGCCGCATACTGGATGTTTTCCCCTTTTCACACCATTCTTTGTAAACCCTAGAAATGGTTGTGCGTGAAAATCCCAGTAATTGAGCAGATTGTGAAATACTCAGACCGGCCCGTCTGGCACCAACAACCATGCCACGCTCAAAATGACTTAAATCACCTTTCTTTCCCATTCTGACATTCAGTTTGGAGTTCAGGAGATTGTCTTGACCAGGACCACACCCCTAAATGCATTGAAGCAACTGCCATGTGATTGGTTGATTATAATTGCATTAATGAGAAATTGAACAGGTGTTCCTAATAATCCTTTAGGTGAGTGTATATCTAATATCTATTTTGATAATTTTGTGACATTTAATAAAGCATAACGTTATTACAGTGCAGTTATGTTGTGCTAAGTTATAGTTTTAACACAGCCGCACCGGAACTTTATTCCTGCTAGTGTTTACAGCCAACAGCTGATGAGAGTTGTTCTGGTTCCGCTCCACCAGCGCCCTGACAGGGTTCTCCCGGGAGCCGAATTACCACCGAGGTCATCTCCTCTCCAAAACAAATGGACCGGCTCATTAAAACATAAAACACAGCCACATAGCAACGTTAGCCCTGTGGTTTTTTACAGCTAACAGCTGATCTGAGTCGCCTGAGAATGCAACTTAACTTTTACTTTTTATTTATCGACAGAGCCGTGCTGTTGTTTCACTGCTCCTCACTGCTGAACAACCTAAAGTGTTTTTTGTTATTTTTTTTAATAAGAGTGTGTTTTATTCATCTAGTGTGTCAAGCTTATTACTTCAATATATTCCCTGTAAATCTGATGTTAATATATAGATTTTATCATGGATAGGCTGCTGTATGAATGAGCACTTTAGAGATATAGTGATAGTAATTATAATTATAGATATGACTAGTCTGGTAGTATACTCAGGAAAGATTGTGAAAGAATTGTGAAAATGGACGGATTTAGCTGGAGTAGTGGCTTAATTGAATATTGACAACATATTTCTGTGGTTTTTACCATGATAGAGAAACATCAAGAGGTGAATTTGTGCATTATACTTTGTCAATTAGAGCAAGCCAGGCAGCCTTTCTGTGTTTGAGAACAGCCCACTAGAGGGCTGCAGCGCCACAATAACTGGCCTAGTTCAAATGAATGAAATGATTGAAATGACACAAAAAAAGATTAGTTTATTTTAATGAATGACATTTGGGGACACAAGTCTTTCAAAAACGTGACTTTTCCCATCACTATAGTCAATACATGGCCAGAGGGAGCCATCCTTCTTGCCTACAAAAAAGAAGCTAGCTCCCACTGCAGAGGAAGAAGGGTGGATTATGGCAACTGCTACTGAGTACTACAGATACCGCTCCATGGACTCCCTTTCGGGGCACAACAGATTTTAAGCTGTTATGGAGGCACCAGAGAGGAGATCAATGGGGCAGTCATAGGGGCGATGTGGAGGTAATGAAAAGGGTCAAATCTTTGCTGAACACTGTCGTGTAAGTCGTGGTATTCAACTGGTACAAAGGATAAATCTCTACTGGCAACAGACCAAAGGCAGGTGGAATGGCATATGAGCTCCAACTCACTATTTTTCCGGCATTCCAATCAACGTGGGGGTTCTGCCTGCTCAGCCAGTTGTGGCAAAGAACCAGCGGACAAAGGGTTGAAAAGATCAAATGAAGAATGAATGATGAATTTATACAGAAAGTTGCATTCTGGGGGATTGGGGTGGTGTACTGACTGAGCTGATCTGCTGGGGCAGGTTGAAATGGCCATCTGTGAGGTTATTTGGGTTACCATGTTAACCATCGCCTGGTTGGAATCCAAAAGCGTCTGGAGCATTTGTTCATGTGGACCAAGCAGTTGCCCCTGCCTGAGCCCATGCTTTTGGCCAGATCGTTCTGTTAAGAACTGATAATTCTGGACTCAAAAGCACACAAGGACAGGGCTAAATAGTGAACAGTCAACACAGTTTATTAGAGCGTGCAACAGAAGGTGGCTTAGGCAGGAAAGCATAGTGGCCACCAGGGTGCGGCAACCACGCAGACCACCATGCAGGAGGATTGGAGAATGGTGTCTAGATCGGAGGGAGCCTCCACGGCGTGCAACCGACGGTGGTTAAGCATTAAAGTGTTGGAGCTGGGCAGAGTGGCCACCAGGAACCGGCAAGCAGGGGAATAGGTCTCCAAACTGGGCTGGGGCTGGGGCTGGGGCTGGGGCTTCCAGTTAGAGTGATCCACTCAGGTTAACTGACGATCCGATGAAAGATTGTAAGTCGCTTTGGATACAGCAGGAACTGATTAGTGGAACGAGGCTCAGGTGCGTAGCTGGAGCTTGGCAGCATGAGCCAGAGGGTGTAGCCACATCCAGACAGGGTAACAGACAGGAAACAAGGGGAACGGTGGAAAACAGAGGTCAAGACAACGGATGAGTAGGAGACACTGCTGACCTTCACCCTATAGAAAATCTATGGGTATTGTGGAGGAAGATGTTCCACTGCTTCTGACAGTGAGTGTGTGTTTGTGCTTGTCTTGCTCCGTCACAGTGCTGACAGACACATGGCACTACTGGAGTTCAGGCCTCATGGGCCCTGAGAAGCCTAAAAGTCTTACACTAACATTTAACATAATTAAAACATTTAAACATTACTGTGTGTGTCTCAGACATGAAATTCTAAGAAAACCTATAAATACAACTAAATATTTTCTTAGAGTAGGTTTAACATTTTCATTGTTGTTACAATTAACCTCTCTCTTGTAGCCATGAACTAGCTTACAGCTCACCACTAAAACATTAGCACTAACAACTTGCATGAAAAATATCTACATAGACACACAATAAACATGATTTAAGTTTGATTAATTTAACTTCAAAGAAGGCAATGCTATAACAAAAATAAATCAAATGTAAAAACAAATACTTTCTTACCTTGTTACTACTTTTTTACATGTGATAAAAGGATTAAATTAGGCATCTGCAGAGTGAATCAGGTGATTCGTAACTTGTTCCTGATTGGAGAAATTACGCATTACAGCTGACTCAAGTTACAACCATCCCTGGTCCCCATTTATTTCACCTGTGCTTTAAGGTGGCTTTAAGGTGGACCGCAAAACACAGATGACAAAGTAGATATTAGTAATTCTACGACAGCATGTATGTTCTCTGACATGTATAGCAATTGTAAGTCGCTTTGGATAAAAGCGTCAGCTAAATGAATAAATGTAAATGTTGTAATCAGGTGAGCATATACTAAGTACACATAACTCACACAGATGTTATAACAAGGAAACTGGTAATGTGGGAGACTAAGTGATCAATGAACCAACTTAGAGCGCTGTGGTTCAAGACCTTTTTTGTCAAACACCCCAGGGCCAAGTGAGATGAACCCATTGTCAACAACCATTTATCCAGTACCTTTAGCCAAATATCTAAACTGTTTATCCATGCTGTTTGCCTGTGACTCTTTGCGCACTTCATTTCTATCCATTATTATAAAAGTGGAAGTTATAGCTGTGTTCACAAATGAGGTAAACTGTATCAGATCATTTCTTTAAGCATCTGACGGGAGATGGCTTTTAAAAGTCGACACAATCACACAACTCATACTGTTCATAATCACATTTCGTGAACTTCAGTTTATGAAGTTTACATTGTTAAGGTTTAACTGCAAAGAGATGCTGCTGGTGTAAAGAACAGACACAGCTCTGTGTTGGTTGTGTTGTAAAGACTTCAATTTAAAGAAAGAGAAGTGAATGTCTGGTAATGCCTCATAATATAAATGTAGTGGACAGTACCTTGTACAGAGAGAAGGAAGACAACAAATCCACTCGCTGCTGCTGTTAAACTCATAGTTTCTATTCACATCTGTAAATCACATCAGCAGGTAGATCACATACATGAGAAGTCCTGTATGTCAGTTGGTCACAATAAACATTTCAAATGAAAAAGGGAGGATGTGGTCTTTGTCTCTCTGTGGTTGGGGTAGTTGGTATGGTAAAAGCTGTCCTGGCTTCCTTCCTCTTTACATTATCAACATGCATCAACAGATGAATGTCTGTAAAACTCCAAGTTGCAATGAAAACAAAATTGTAATGTTTAATATTCTTAGTGTTGTTTTGCTTGATGCAGCTCAATGAGAAATGCATGTTGCTAATACAGACAGGGAAAGTGAGGTCACTCACACGCACACATACACAAACACATACTGTATGTGCAGTCATGGTACAACACATCAACGTGGGCTGCCCTGGCTGCTTGGGTTCTCACCTGCCTGCTGCTGGGGTCGGTGTGGCACTGGTGTGGCATCCCACTCTCACAAAAAATAATCAGACATCGCCTAGGGTTTGGTAAGGGCTGCAGAGACTCAATCAGACATGCATCACTTAAGGACCGTGTATTCAAAGAGCCTTAGTGAACCCCTCTCGCCGTAAAGGTGTCAATAGAGACACTTAGCAGGACAGCAAAGGAATTGTCCAACCCCTCTCCCTCCATAGGGTACCTCAGGACATCAAAGTACCACCCTTTCTGATCCCTTTTCCCACAGAATGGCTGAGCCATAAAACGCCACTCCCTTCTCTTCTTTTAGCTGATGTGCAAATGTGATAAGCCAGGATTGCGAAAGGGAGACACGAACGACTCCTGCCTTCTTGAGCTAAAACAATGTTTCATTATAAACTGTTGTTCTGTTTAAACAGTAATCCTTGCTAAGTTAGTGGTGGCGTTTGCCTCCATTTGAATAGTTATGTTACCATGTTGGTGTTATTTGTTGTTGAAAAGAATCTAAATAAGTTAATTTCGCAGTGTTTTAATTTGCAGCAAGGATCCCTGACCGTTATTCATTTTAATGAATCAAAGCTATCGTCATGTAACCCACGCTCCCCCAAATGGACAAAATAAGTATTACAGGCCATCGTCTGAAATGCCGTTGAATGTATAAATGTCACTCTGTATTTATCCTGTCCAATAATCTGATGCCATTTGTGTATCTTGCTTATATTCTCTAAGAACGTGTAACAGTTACTTCCCAACACTGGTCACTCGAATAACAATATGGAACTGGTCACTGGAACATAACATACATAATAGGCCTAAACTAGCTTTAAACTATACAGTATGTGAAAATTTATTGAATTTGCTGAGATTATGTAAGTAATTTAGTAACATTATACTAACAGCTGACTTGAATAACATCAGGTCCAGTGCAGCTGACCTGCCGCCATGTTGTGAATTCATGCCAAGGGCGGTGCATTCAGTAACTCAGTACCGCAGCGTTACTTGGATTGGTACCTGTAATAATATTACTGTTTTAGAAATTGTAATCCGTTACACTACTAGTTACTGGGAATGAGATGAGACTCCAAGGGAACTATATGTCCGCCTTAAAAACTTGTTTCACAAGTGGGTGAAACCAGAGAAATCCACTGTGAAGGACATTTCTGAAGTGATGATCCTGGAGCAGTTTCTGAGGATGGTGAATCCGGAGTTGGAGGTGTGGATACAGGAACGGGCTCCTAAGTCTGCAGAGGAGGCTGCAAGCCTAGCAGAAGTCCAGAGCTCAGAGGAGAAGGGATAAGCTAGGCCAGAAGTTGTACAGCACATGAAGCCCACTCAGTTTCTGGAGTTTGATGTGCCCTCTGATATATCAGCACAGCAGCAGACTGACCCGACCTTAAAGCCCTGGTTTGATAAAGTCTCAGCGGTTGAAGGGAAGAAGCAGGGACGAACAGATGTTCTTGCAGAAGCAACCTATGCCGTGAGAGATGGTATTCTTTATCAATGCAAAGGCAAGACTGAGGCCATTGCTTTGCCACAGGCTCTTAGGCAGAAAGTCATTGAACTTGGTCATTCAATCCCCTGGGCAGGCCATTTAGCATTTCAAAAGTCTCTAAATAGAATCGCTAGGCGATTTGTGTGGTCAGGCACGTACACTCAAGTACAGCAGTTTTGTGTATCATGTCAGATATGTCCATTGACCTCAAACAAAGGAGTGGCCCGTGCCCGACTTCAGCCATTGCCTATAATAGACACACCATTTGAAAGAATAGGCATGGATATAGTGGGCCCTCTTGAGAGAAGTTCCTCTGGTGAATGGTGCAGTCCAATCATACTTAGTTGGGGCTCCTTTTGCCTGAATTACTGCAGCAATGCGACGTGGCATGGAGTCGATCAGTCTGTGGCACTGCTCAGGTGTTATGAGAGCCCAGGTTGCTCTGATAGTGGCCTTCAGCTCTTCTGCATTGTTGGGTCTGGCATATTGCATCTTCCTCTTCACAATGCCACATAGATTTTCTATAGGGTTAAGGTCAGGCCAGTTTTCTGGCCAATTAAGAACAGGGATACCATGGTCCTTAAACCAGGTACTGGTAGCTTTGACACTGTGTGCAGGTGCCAAGTCCTGTTGGAAAATGAAATCTGCATCTCCATTAAGTTGGTCAGCAGCAGGAAGCATGAAGTGCTCTAAAACTTCCTGGTAGATGGCTGCGTTGACCTTGGACCTCAGAAAACACAGTGGACCAACACCAGCAGATGACATGGCACCCCAAACCATCACTGACTGTGGAAACTTTACACTGGACTTCAAGCAACGTGGATTCTGTGCCTCTCCTCTCTTCCTCCAGACTCTGGGACCTTGATTTCCACTCAGCAGCAGTCCAGTCCTTTTGTCTTTAGCCCAGGCGAGACGCTTCTGACGCTGTGTCTTGTTCAAGAGTGGCTTGACACAAGGAATGCGACAGCTGAAACCCATGTCTTGCATACGTCTGTGCGTGGTGGTTCTTGAAGCACTGACTCCAGCTGCAGTCCACTCTTTATGAATCTCCCCCACATTTTTGAATGGGTTTTGTTTCACAATCCTCTCCAGGGTGCGGTTATCCCTGTTGCTTATACACTTTTTTCTACCACATCTTTTCCTTCCCTTCGCCTCTCTATTAATGTGCTTGGACACAGAGCTCTGTGAACAGCCAGTCTTTAGCAATGACCTTTTGTGTCTTGCCCTCCTTGTGCAAGGTGTCAATGGTCATCTTTTGGACAGCTGTCAAGTCAGCAGTCTTCCCCATGATTGTGTAGCCTACAGAACTAGACTGAGAGACCATTTAAAGGCCTTTGCAGGTGTTTTGAGTTAATTAGCTGATCAGAGTGTGGCACCAGGTGTCTTCAATATTGAACCTTATATATTAATAATAATAATTATTATATTATTAATTTAAATAATAATATTCTAATTTTCTGAGATACTGATTTTCGGGTTTTCATTAGTTATAATCATCAAAATTAAAAGGAATGAACACTTGAAATATATCAGTCTGTGTGGACTGAATGTATACATTATACAAGTTTCACTTTTTAAATGGAATTACTGAAATAAAATCAACTTTTTGATGATATTCTAATTATATGACCAGCACCTGTACATACTAGTAAGAGCAGCAATAGCAAGAGCTAGTAAGAGCTCATAGCACATACCCCCATCAATGGGGTAAATATCACAGCTGTGGCTCAGGAAGTAGAGCAGGTAACCGGAAGGTCAGCGGTTCAATACCCGGCTCCTTCAGGCTGCGTATCAAGGTGTCCTTGGGCAAGATACTGAACACCAAATTGCCCCTGGTGGCTGTTCCAGTGTGTGAATGGTGAAGTGTAAAAGCGCTTTGAGTGGTTGAAAAGACTAGAAAGGTGCTATACAAATACAGAGCATTTACATTTACCTAGGTACAGAAGTAAGAGTTAACAAAAAAGTGCAACCAATACAAGATAAGTGTAAGGGGATAGAAGAGGAGTGTTAGGAGTTAGAGGTGTTATAAGAGGAAGTGTTCTCAGAAGAGATGAGTTTTCAAGAGCTTCTTGAAGTTAGAGAAGGACGCCCAGCTCGCTAAGCCGGCCTTCAGATTCTAGTAGATTGCTCAGTAAAGTGCAAAGAAATAGCACATCAAGAGTAAGAAAAATAGAGTAAAGTATTACCTCACTGCTGCAAACTCTTATTTGTCCAACGATTCTTGTTCTGTGTTTCAAACAAGTTCACGCACAATTTTGATTCATATTTTCCTAACTATAACTGAATAAAAGATTTATTCTGTATCACATGTTTTTCTTATATTTTTACGTCTTTGTTGGGAACTTTGTAACGTCTGTTTTAAACTAAGTTCTAATTACTTCTGGTTTATCCCAAAGTGAACAGAACTCTTGACTCAGTGAACATTAAGTATTAGAGCGGTGTGAAAGGCTCAGTTGCTTTCCTGTCTGTGGTCGACTGCTGCAGGGTGTGAATGGAAACTGTAGAGAAATGCAGAACACTGAGGTGTGGGCAGCTACTGTGGTATGTAGATAACAAACCACTTATTATTGGAGAGAGAAATGGTAACTTGGTGAAAGTAATATCAACTTTGATTCCCCTTTTGTTTTAAAGGGGGAATTTAAGGTTAATGCTGTGTTAAGGATACGTATGGATCAAATACATTGTAAAGTCAACACAAATAAACACAATTCAATTTGTGAACTTGCCAAAACAACATCTGAATTTGCAACATCAGTAAATCTTTGACATATTCAAGAATTTCAGGAATACTTTATTGTATTATCTTATAATGGATTTGATTAATCCATTATTAGTGTTTGTTGGTGGGGAAGTAGGGAAATATCTGGATCCTTAGCAGCTAGCCATTAGCTATGGTCACCAGCTAGTCATTTAGTACTAGACAGGTAGTGTACAGTGTGTTTTTAGAGCCTTTTCACTGAAATCAGCTGCAGCAGGTGAAAACAAGGCTGGTGAGAGCGAAACAAAACAGGAAACTCTCTGTAGAGGAACTGCAGATTCAGGTGATTATTCTCTGTGGCTTCATTACTACAAGCAACATCTTCAACATTATACAATTATTCAAACCATTGTTAATATAAAAATATTCAGTAGTGTGACTTTAAGTTTTATTATCTACCTTTCAACTCCTACTGAGTCATTTCCTATTAAATGAAAGACATGACACGGACTCATGTTCTCTGATGGACGTCTTGTAAAAACTTGAAGAGAGAAGTTAGTGTCTGGTGTTGCAGGGGTCGCACCACATTGCATAACATCACATATCAAATCTATTTATTTACTAACAAACCCACTTTCCTCTGATTTTCTGAAGTGTGCTAACAGAATATAAAGATGGACAGTACCTTGTACAGAGAGAAGGAAGACAACAAATCCACTCGCTGCTGCTGTTAAACTCATAGCTGCTCCTCATGTCTGTTAAATCAGCAGGTAGATCAAAAACATGAGAAGTCCTGTATGTCACTTAGTCACTATTGTTATGGCTCAGTGGCCACAACAAATAGAGGAAACCATACTTAAGGGATTACCAGAAAAGGATGTTTATTAACAAAAGTAGTTAAATTTAACAAACACAACAAATCATTTTAAAGTTTAACAAATGTGGCTGGCAAAACATAGCGCCAGATTAACTAAATGAACAAAAGCACAACAAAGCAATACCTGTGATGCTGGGGACCAGGGAAAAAACAAGCAGTCAAGGCCCGCAACAATCAGGAAGGGGCGGACTTTATGCAATCTCGAGACAGTGGGTCTTTCTCATTTCCCAAATTTCCACCTCCTTGACTCCTCGAGGAGCACTTTAGTCCCTCCCACCCGAGATGCGAGCTCGAGGAGTCGAGGAGGACACGCGAGGAGAGAGCAGTCGAGGAAACACGCATTTAACGAAATGAGATGTCCTTTCCTCGGAGCCTCATGTTAAAGCGACGTCCATTAAATCTGACCTGTTGCACAGCTGCATCATCTGTCCACTGTTAGAGCTGTGATCTCTGTCAGAGCAGCAGAGCAGCTTTTGGCACTAAAGGCTACAGATGATTTCTTCACAATCCAGAAACACGTAGAAACATCTCAAGGTTACAAAAAACATTATAGCATCTGTTAAAGAGCCAGATTACAGCAGCCTGATCATTCACCTGGCTACACTGCAGACTTGGCCTACCACTTTTTTGCGGTGCGCCTTTTGTCTGTAAACAGGAGGATCATTTCAGCCCTCAGCTTGATGAGATGAGCATTTCATCATCAGTCCCATATAGCCCCAATTACAGCTGTCATCACAGGACTCTACTGTTGGAATAACGTGCAGACTACATGGGCGCTATTATTAAAACATGAAACAGATCAGGTCTGAATGCTCTGGTTGATATTTCAGCCTAATAATTTGACTTCAGCAGCTGTTTTGTCATGATTATTGCAGCTGAATTGGTGTGACGCGCGGATCGGCCCGGACATTAACGGAACTTATATACTTATTTGATCACATTTAGAGAGGAGCATCTGCACGGACGTTTTACCCCCACCTCCACCGGTCCCTGTAGCTTTCCCGGCGATTTCTTTCTTGTGTGTTATATTGATGTATGAGTGTTTTCTTTAATGATTTACTTTGATGATTAGAACGGCTGCTGTCAGTCATTTAAACGTTTCCTTCCTTACAGTAATGTCACTGCAAATATCCTGGGACAAAACAGAAAAACACTGCAGTTATAAACTTGACAGGACATACAAAGGAAACAGAATTAAATTTTCAGCTTCTATAATCCACGTTTAGATTCTGATGGAGCTCAGGGTTGATCAGGAGGACGGCTGCTTCACTCCAAACACTTTTACTGTATGAAACTGGACTCCGTGTGAGACCGTTTGGATGTGTAGAAGAACACAGAAGATGAATTAACACCAGATCCTGTCCGATCCTGTCCGAGGACTATCAGGAGATTTATTATTATTAATTTATGTTGCTGTGGCTCGTGCGTAAATGCGCACAGTGTCACTGGGGAGACGCTTCATCCAGCCGCTATTTACGGTTCATTTTTACAATCCTGCATCACATTCAACAATAACAACATCAGTGATGTTAACGTGAAATGACATTAAGGAATGCGGTTATAACAGCGCTTGATCTTGAACATGACCGCTTTTATGATCAATCTGTCATCGATACTGGACATCGTAAATTTATCCTCAGCACAGAATAAAATCTATGAACTACACTGTCCTTTATAACAGTGACTCTGTAGACATTAAGGCAAAACACTTACTGTGCGCAATGAACAGTAACCTTTCATATTGTAGTGGCACAGATTTAACATTCCTATCGTAGTTATCAGCTGGATATGACGTGAATATTTCTGAGTGAGGATGACTGTGGTGCAGCTGAAACAAATAAATGTAGTTTAAAAGTGATTTTTTCATTATCTGCTTATTGTCTGAATGTGTTTTGACAGCATTTCATAAAATACAAAATGAGCAAAATTTTATTAATGTAACATAGACATCTAAAACTTCAGTCAGTTCGAACCTAGACACATTTTACATTACAAAAAAATCATTAATAGGCCTACTGAGTCGGACTGTCACTTTACAATCACAGGTCCATGAGGAGGAATATTTTCATCTTCAGTTATTGCCACCAGCATTTAGTCCCTGAATAAACAGGCCTGTAGCTATTTAAAATGAATAACAGGCTGTAGGAGAATCCCAGCTCTTTATCATTCATTAAGGAAATTCTAGTCTGGTAAATGATGAATGAGCAGCGCTGTATAAAAGTAATATTGTTAACATATCGATCCTCCACTCCTGTGTTTTAGAGCCAATCATGGTCCGCGTTGGCAGCATTCATATTTCTAGCTCCACCCGATTAAAATGGAGCCTCTGCCTTTATTTACCCGTTGCCATGATGAATCGTAGTATTGGAGCTCCATTGATGATGGCTTTTTTCCATCCCCATGCATGTGCTTCCATCAGGCTCAACATACTCAGAGTTGACTGAACTTATTCTGATCGGCCTTTCTGAAACGGAAAACTCGGAGTTTGACAGCTCAGAGTTCGTCAACCCAGAGTTCAGGTTTACACTCAGAGTTCGTTGAACCTGCTTTGTGAAACAGGGCCCTGGAGTGCATGTTGTGAGCTTGTTGTGTTTTTGTTTGTCTGTCTCTGCTTGGCCTTCTCTCTCTCCAGTCTGGGAGCTGGGGGCGTGTCTGCTGCGGGCTCTGCTCACACCTGAGTCTCATCCTCATGAGCGCACCTGACCTGTGTCTCATAATCAGTCACAGCTTAAGAAGGAGACATCTAATCCCCGCCAGATCGTTGAGTATTCACGCGTATGTCGTGTCAGCCCCAGCCAACCTTGAAATCTGTTTTTTGCCTTTCAAATAATTGTTTTCGCATCAGCTTAACCTGTTTTCTCTCTCTGCCTCAGAAAACCTCTGTCAAGCCTCAGCAAGCCACCAGCCAGAAAACTCTATGTTCCGCCCGCAGCCTGGTCATTCCCCTGCTTCCCTCAGCCCAGGATTAGGAAGGGAGCCTCTTCCTTGACCCCCCAACTCCCCTGCTCAACCTCCATTGCATAAACTGTGTATTCTCTACTTAGATCTGCGTTTGGGTCTTCTCTGCCTGGAAATTCTGACAGTACGATCTGGCCATGACAGATCCAGTGGATCTTAAGAATCTGCATCAGGCAATTACTCACCAGGAGGGGGTTCTCGGACAACAAGGCCGAGCCTTCCGGGAAATCACGATGTTCTCCGGGGCCTCACCACCTCCGTCACCGCTCTCCAGCATCAGCTTCGTTCCCCAGCCGGTGAAGCCTCCGCAAGCCCAGCACCTTATCCCGCTGCAGTTGCCACCCCTACCCAATCCGACCGGGAGCCTTGGGTCCCCGCACCAGAAAGGTACAATGGCTAACCTGGGTCAGTGCCGAGCCTTTTTACTCTAGTCTCGTTTTTGATCAACAGCCCAGAACCTACTCCACGGAAAGATCCAAGATTGCTTACCTGATCGGACTTCTCCGGGGCGAGGCGCTGGAGTGGGCAACCGTGGCGTGGGAGAGACAATCGGCGATCACTGCCTCCTATGCTGCCTTCACGGATGAGTTGCGGAAGGTTTTCAATCACCCGGTAAGAGGAAACGAGGCGTCTAAGAGACTGTTACTCCTGCGCCAAGGGAGCCGCAGCATAGCAGAATACGCCGTCAAGTTTCAGACCTTGGCTATGGAAAGTGGCTGGAATAATGAATCATTGATCTCAGTATTCTCTAACAGTTTGACTGAACAGTTAAATGATGAACTTGTTACCCAGAGAGCTCTAGTAACCGCTGCCAGGAGCCGCTGCCGGAAGCCGCTGCCGGGAGCGAAGGAGAGAGAGAGAGAGAGACGACTAGCAGAGATCGCTAACAGCTCCACACCATTCTGGGACGGTAAGTTCATTTGAATTACCTCAGCCGGTAACGCCACCCCAGCCATCGAAGGCAATCAACAACAGGGAGCCGTCTACGGAGGCAGAGCCCACGCAACTAGGTCGTTCCCAGCTGAGTCCCGAAGAGCGCCAGCACCGTCGCCAGACCAACAGTTGCCTGTATTGCCGCCAGCCCGGACATCACCTCGCCACCTGCTCCAGAAGGCTATCAAACAGGCGGGCTCACTGGAGCTTGGGAGCGCCCTAGCAAGCCCAACAACCGCTCCACCGCCTTCCCAGCGACGTACTTCCCTCCAAGCCTCCATCTCTCACGAAGGTCAGTCCAATGTTTTGCTAGCCTTTGTTTCAGGAGCAGATGAGAGTTTTTTTGGACAGAAGTGTAACCAGGCAGTTGGACCTAACCACCATTCCCCTTCAAGACCCTCTTGTTGTTAATGCTCTAGATGACAGACTTCTGGCCCGAGTCACTTCCAGAACTTCTCCACTGCAGCTCCAGCTCTCCGGTAACCATCATGAGCAGATTAGTCTATTCATCATTGACTCACCTCTCACTCCGTTAATTCTTGGACACCCCCGGTTAGTTAAACACAACCCCAGTATCGATTGGTCCACAGCCAAAATCACTAGTTGGAGCCCCACCTGTCACTCGTGTGTGTCTTAGATCAGCCTCACCTCAGTCATTTCTTGTACCCAGCTCCTCAGCCCTTACTCCTGACTTGGCTCACGTTCCCCCGGTTTACCATGATCTCTGGGACATGTTTAGTAAACAAGCCCTGACTTTGCCCCCCCACCGTCCCTATGATTGTGCCACTGATCTGCTGCCAGGCCCCCCCCCCTACCGGGTAGTAGGCTTTCCAACATTTCCAGACCTGAGCGAGAAGCCATGGAAAAATATATCAAAGACTCTTTGGACGCTGGAATCATTAGACCTTCCTCCTCTCCCCTAGGAGCAGGCATCATTTTTGTAGAAAAGAAGGATAAGAGCCTGCGCCCATGCATTGACTACCAGGGTCTCAACAATATCAGCATTAAAAATAAGTGTCAGAGGCTTTTGATTCCCTGCATGGGGCGACCATTTTCACTAAACTTGACCTTCGTAACGCCTACCATCTAGTCAGAATTTGACAGGGGGACGAACGGAAAGCCGCGTTTAACACTTCCCTGGGCCACTTCAAGTATCTGCCCAGATAGCAAACACAGTAGGCCCGAATTCTGGCTGAAAGTTGGCACTGTCGGCTGAGGTCGGTGTTGGCTGAAGCACTGTTTCTTGAATGGGCCGACTCCGACATGATGTACTCAGTACTCAGTACGGTCAAATATGTCACTGCGCAAAAGAGTTGTAATGTGGCAGACGGATGTAATATAGTGTGTCGCCCGATACTAATGCAACTGACACAAATCTCGTCATAATTCGGCAGGGTCAAAATAGACAAACGGGACATGACAGTAGCCTACACGGCCCAACTCTATAATGCAACTGTCGGCACGGGCCACAAAGTAGTGGCTCACCCAATGTATCATATTTTTTCGAGGCAAAGCGGCGCGACTCTGTTCAGTGATCTATCGGCTTGCCCCAGAGAGCACTGTCCTGGGCCGACTGTCATCAGAAGAATATAATCAGAGCGGCGTGAAAAACGGTGTCTTTTCTTTTGGACACTGTGGTAAGTAACTATTGTATGTATTCTGTGTAAATATGTCTGAATTGAGCTTTGTGACGCAAAAAAATAAGTGCGAGCAGACGTGTGCTTATTTGCCAGTATTTTTTAGCGTATTGTCAGCCTCTTCTGTACTTTATGGGCGTTGGGAAAATAAGTGAGTGGGTCAACCGTTGACTGATGCTAAATAGCTAACTGTTGCTGGCTAGCTAGCTTAGCTGTTATAAAAAACATAGTGTAACTTTACACTGAATGTACAGACTACGTGATGCCTTTAAAAGCAACAGGCAAACAAATGATTAACATCCACTAAATACAAGCTTGTTTAGTGAAAGTATGTGAACACACGGTCAGCCAGACCCACCTGCAGCTACTTCGTTTACCTCACTATGTTGATAGCGTCCATAGAGACTGAAAATGTAGGAGAGCAGCAGGTGCGAATGGTAAAACTACAGAATGAAGTTTAATGAGTGGAGTGGATTTGAGGACCCATCAGCCTCCAAGGCTGTCGCTAAAACGTGGAATGAATTTAAATTTATTAGGGCATTAAGTTGACTGGATTTCACTGAGGTGCTCTGAAAAGTGAACAAACCAGTGTTCTAATGAGAGATGCTGCCCTATCAAAATATGCTACTTTACTGTGTGCCAATTTCAAATTGAGCAGAAAATATCATATAAAAGATATTTGCCTGATTATCTAAATGTTTGCATCTCCTCAGCTGACCCGCGGTGCAATTTATACTTCTGCGTCAAATCGATGGCGTAGGCTACAGGGTGTTGTCGGGTCGGAAATAAGGACCGGCCGGGCCAGTAAAAGACCTGGTCCCTACCCTAACCAACGTAATAAACTCAATAAAATTACTCTATTAGATTTCTTCTTTAGTCAAAAGACGGCGTAGTCAAAAACTTCACTGGAGACGGTCAAGAGTCGGTGCAAAAGAGTTTATTCCAATAAAGGACAGATAAACCCGAGCAACATCCCTGCAGGTCTCAGGATGGAACCGAGTTGGTGGTCAGCGAACATCGCCTTATATTCACCTTAAGCTCCACCTTGTCCCTCCTTCTAGGTGGGCGTTACATCTTAACTCCTCCTTATCTCCTCCTTCTAGGTGGGCGTTACTCCTTAACTCCTCCTATGGTGTTCGCTGACCATTCCTCCCCTTTGGTGGATTTCTTATCCTCTACTGCCATCTAGTGGCCTTTAACTTGTACTGTTTTACCAAATTAACCCTTTCATTAATGTTACAATTTCCACTTTTTAGCTGTTATTATATGTAATTATTGTTACCATTTATCTTTCTTTATATTTTTTACATTACTGGATTAGAAAATCCACCAATATGTTTCAACTTCAGTCCCACCGTATTTTTTTAAAAGTTATACAGGCATAGTTTGCCACCATTAAAACTTAAACACTTACAATCATATTTTTAAAAGAATTGATAAGGAATAACATATTTCATACATGTATAACGTGATTCAATGAACAATTACATGATTTAGCAGTGCCAACCATGAGGGTGCTTTGTCTCATACAAGTTAACTTTCAGCAGCGCAGAGCTTGGTTGCATGCAGTACCTAGCCGTACCAGGCGCCATAAATCATAACATGTCATGATCTCATTCTTGGCTTCAGTTCGCGATGATCTCAGCCCTGGCGTACGTGACTTTCTGCACGTGCCTTGCTTCTAATGAGTGGGCTACGGTTGGCTAGGTTTTGCCTGCGCGGCCTGAGCAGCTCCTTTGCTCATTAAAAAGCACACGTTCATGAATACACAGAGTATAGGAATAATGTATGATAAACACACAGAATATAAGAATAAAATATGAGTTTAAACTCACTCTTTAAACACTCAGTAGGTATACACTCAGTAGTTTAAACACTCAGTAGTAAGCACTCAGTAGTAAAACACTCAGTAGTTCAAACTTCACACTAAAAGAATACTCAGTAGTGAAACACTCAGTAGTTATAACATATTGCAAACTATTGATAAGGTGTATAAATATAGAAAAAGAACCTAACAATCAATCTAGACTTGGGCCTTTTGCAATCCATCTATCATTTAGGCCTTATGTGTATTTAGGCCTATTTAGGCCTTATGAGGCCTTATGATACTCAGGCCTATATTCAACACTTCCCTCCTTTGCGGCTGTGAGGCCGCACATTCAATCACCTACACTGTAATGCACAGATAAATGGGACCTACTATCCCGTGATTACTGGTTCAACACGTAGATAGCTCACTAATGAGCTGAATACGTGGATCCTCCAACTTGACTTGTGTTGTGCAGCATTTTGGCAATATACTAAGTGAAGTAGTGCTGTTGAATCATGGGGTGTCACTGAAACTTAAGTGTCAAGGCCATGTTAAGTGTGGATTAGGTGACAATAAAAGTACCACCCATGATCTTTGGTTCACCACATGTCTGTATCCGGATCCAAACAGCACTTGTATCTTAATACGGGAAATAAGGAAAATGTAAATATAAATATGTCCACGTTCTGGTCAAGGGGAATCATTGACATTAGAGTGCCTACCGCCCGAGACTCAGCGGTTCAACATGTGTACAGGTGTGCACAAGGATCCAGGACCTTACATAAACATGTGTACTAGTTACTTTGGCGTGTGCTGTTTTTTGGCTATCATAAGTTTAAGCAAGCTCAAAACGTCTGTGCATGAAATGATTATGTGCGTGAGCTGTTTTTTTGCTATAATATGTTGTGCAAGCATAAATCGACTACATATAACAAACAAATATATAAAAACTTCCAGTGATGAGACTAAAAATGTCCATCCCTAGAGGAACAGTTACTTCATTTGGACGATGTACATTGCTGTTTCCAGTTGCTCACAGCGTTTCTCCAGTTGCTCACAGCGTGTCTGCAGTTGTTCACAGCGGGTTTGTAGGGTGTTACAACATTCTCTCAAGAGTTGAAGGTCGTGTTGCTTGGCGGGTGCTCTGCGAAGTTGTCCCGTCTGCTGACGGAGTCTTGTTGCTATGCGGCCCAAAGCTCGGCGTCTGTCTTTCCTACGGGCGGCGATTTGAGCAGGCTGCATCTCACTCAGGAGTTGGTTGAACTCTTGCAGGGGCATCTTACCCCAATAATCAGGATCCCCATCAGTGGTGGCTGGGGAAACGTTCCCTGGAGTGGAATCAACTGGTGCTTGTGGTGTTGGAGATGCAGAATCATTAGGTGTGTGGTGTTGTAGATGTAGAATCATCAGGTGCTTGTTGTGTTGTAGATGTGGAATCATCAGGTGTTTGTTGGGTTGTAGATGTGGCAAGGGAATAGGCCAGAATTCGTGCACTTCGTCTAAGGGGTCGTATCTCCTCCGGGAAGTTGTGTTGCTCATCGCGTGGTGCGTCGTCATCGCCTGGCTGTTGAGGAGAATGAACTGTGGGAGATTCCCATGGCAGTGGCATTGGAGCCTGTGGTCTTGGATCCGGCGTGGTTGGACTATATTGATGTATGGAGTCCGTAGAATATCCATCAGTGAGGCTCATATCTGAGGTGTGTGGGGAGGCTGAGCGTGGACGTGCGTCAGTGGAAGTGGGAGGTCCTTGCTGCTCCGGAATCCCCATTGCAGCTTGTCCTGCTGCCAAGTGGCGAGTGGTACCAAAGGATTGTACGGATCTGCAACTTGACTTGGAGCATCTTCCCCCTCTCCGTCTCGGCATACCACGAGACGCTGTATACTGGATAGAGGACGTGGTAGTGCACACCAATCAGGGGGTGGAGTTTCTTGTGCGTCAAGGAGCTGAAGTATCCCTCAGAGGTCACAAAGAGATTCTGATGAGCTTCCTGCTCTGCAAGCCATTCTCTGACATGACGACATGGTTGGGATGTCACGTCCCCTGGTTCATCAATGCGACGTGGAGGTGCAACTTGATTCCAGTTAACCGGTGGGTTTGGTGGTTGTGAGTGTGGTGGAACTGGCGCTGTCCACATCTGGTCTGAAGAGTGTGGCGTTGGTTGGGTGAGTAGTTGCCTTAGCATGGATCCTGGGGGTGGCTGCAGCCCAAACCCTCCTTGGGTCGGCATTGCTGGCGGCCATGACCCTGACGTTGATGGCAGCGCACTGTTAGGTTCCATGGTAGACCATGAGTATGGAGGTGGCGGTGGACGCTCCTCTTGCACTGACTGTGTGGTGAATCCTGTGCTGGCCAGAGTAATCTGATAATTGCTGAACAATGGTGGCCTGGGTTGAGGTTGTGGCCCTAGTGTATAATTCTGGCTTCTCCAGTACTCCCAACTTTCCTGACTCTGCCCTAACTGAGGGGAATAATTTGGTTGGTTGCCTGCTCCGGCATTTCCTTGTCCTTCAGCCATGTTTGTATCTATTAAAAGAATAACAGACAGTTAGTCCTCTATTGGCACAACGTTGTGTTTGGGCAGGCTCGGTAATTAGTAGTGGGTTTCTTTCCTGTGTGTATGAGACGTAGACACAAGTGTCGTCTATGCATTGACTCACATTTTTCTGACAATTGCCTAAAATGATCACTGCCCTGTCTTGTCAATGCTGGGTAGGTTGTAAACAAAGTTGTGGTACCTGCCTGAATGCTAATTACTTCCTTCTCTGTTGTGGTAACTAGGGGCATGCAATAGGTCTTATTTACTAGCTCGTAGGTATATGACAGCTTTAGCTTGCTACATCTTATGACTAATCCTGTAGCTTCCTGATATACTCTTGTAGTCCATCTTTCACAACAAACAGCAGTTAAACAAAATCTGCAGGGTGGAGGCAACAAGGGGTAATCTTTAGACTGAACTGACGTGTAATAGTGTTGTAATTTTGTTTTGGAGTTTGCTAGTGTTACCGGTCCATATGGTAACATGTCTAAAAGGGGTTGTAGTTTTTCATTATATTGTTGGGCTTTCCCTCTGTTTCTTTTACCTGGTCTATTTCTACTTCGTTTTGGTTTAGGGTTTCTGCCATTTTGATTCAATTTATTCCTGAATTTGCCAAATGTCCTGATCCATGATGATGTACTCATTCTCACTCAAAGGTGGTTTAGGCGGCGCAGATGGAATTGCCGGGTGTCCGTATGCTGATGAAACTTCCATCCCGGCTTTTATGGGCCTCATCTCTATCCCTACATCCACATCATTATAGATGTGGAGCGGATATTGTCCTACAACTAATGACATCATTCTGCCTATCATGATCCTGATCAAAGGGAATACACAGCACATGATCACCATAGCTATCAAAATCAATGAGCCAACTACCATTCCTATTGTTTGGAGAATTTTGATCCAGGACATGTTCTGAAACCACTCCCATATGGATGTCTGTTTTGTGTTCCAATTTAAGTTTTAACCTGTTCATCCCTCATTTGTTTTAGTGACTCTAAAAGCTTAGTAAGATTCCCTTCTTGTCCTGTGTTCATGGGTATTACTGTGCAGCACTCATCTCCGAAGTATTTACATACACCCTGTTCCTCGCTAACATCGTGTCTAGTACAACCTGTTCTGTATCGCCATCAGTGATGTAGCATGTAGTTGCTCGCGGACAGTTTCTATGGCTGAGATTGTCCAATTTACGTATCTTTGATGATTCCACCAAAGATAGGATATCCAACGACTGTTTCGCGCTATGTATTGTGCATTTATGGCTTGGCCAAGTAGGGGAACTGACCCTGCTACCTGTCCCGATATAATCCAATCTTCTCCTATCGCTCGATGGTCGGACGGCACACCACGTGGCTCCTGATTCCAAGCTATATACACCTTGTCTTCTTTTTCAAGCTTCAAGCTCCTAGCTATACGTTTTGATTCTGCTATATTTTCTTGACTGAGCACTGTTACCTGTCCTGTTACCATGACTGGAGCACATATCCCAGTCCAATATGGTGGCACTTTACTTTCAAGCGATCGCTGTCATCACATAACCAGAAAACGTCTGCCATAGCATACGTGCCTCCGCCTAGGAACGGTATGGGGATGTCGGCATTACTCTGATTTCGCTGAGCTCTGAAAGGAGCATAATCTGCCACCACCTGTTGGCATTGAAACTTAGCTTTAGCAGTTGTATCACATTTATCGTGTGCAAGCTGATCTGCCATTCTCTACTTTTCGCTTGCGGTGACATTGTACTTTAGCGTCTGGTCCATTAACCATCATAGTCTTAGTGTCTACTATGCAAAATGGGAATACTGTGCTTTCATTTCTGACGGCCGTCTGTGGTACCCAATGTTCCAATAAAGGGTCCATGTAGGATGGACAATTAGTTCTATTCTGTGACCATCCATCAAGTTTCTTTGCCATCATTCTTAGCATGCAATAAGCAAAACAATCATTACGGTGTTGGCACGCGTCAAAACTTATGGGCAATATTTGAGGGACTCTCCTGCCATTGTAACAGGCTATGCAGGACTGAGAGCTAACCTGCTGAGCAGAATATTGTAGCCATTGACGAAACATTTTTCTCCCTGTATCATGGGTTTCACTCTCGGTGTGGTTCTAGTCTGTTGTATACTGGACTTGGTTTTCTGTAATACCCTGGGTTGTCGTCTGTTAGGCCTCAACGTTGCTTTTGGCTGATCATCTGTCAGTCCCCTTCGTTGCTGGCGTGGCTGGGACTTAATCAGCTTTCGGGCTAGTTGCCTATCTACAGTTGTTCCTGTCACCTCATCTGTACACCTGTTGGAACTACAGCTTGCCGTTATTGCCACCACTCCTTCAGCTTCGCATTGTTTATTAGCTGGCTGGTTTTCTAATATGTGACCTCCTGGTCCTTGAGTCAGAATCTTTTTTAGCGTGGTTGTTCTTACATAAGTCAAATTTAGTTTGTCACTTTTTGGCCATTTACCTTCCTGTACTGCTACTGTTGCTACTGCTAGTGCACATTCAATCATCTGTCCCTGTCTCGGGGGACCGTTCTCTTTCTGAGGAATCATATCTGGAATCTGACATGCTAGTAGTACTAGGACTGCTGTCACTGCTATCCACATCACCAGCTGCCTGTCTGGAGTTTCTGTCTGTCCCTCTTCTGGGTCTGTTTCTTCGGGTTCTGTTTCTGATCTCGCATAGGGACTGTCTCGCTCTGAACCTGATTCTCCTTCTGATCCTGTTTCATGTCCTGCTTCTGGGCCGCTTTCTGTCGGACTTGCGTATGTACCCGAACCTGTACATGACCTTGGGGTTGCTCTTGTACTGGAACCTGAATCTGACCCTGGTCCTGACTCTGTGATTGGGCTTGGTGTTGGTCTTGGGATTGTGTCTGCGTAGGGACTTGGTAGTAAGCTTGGCTGGGTTTCTGCAGTTCCTTGTTCTGCTCTATCTCCTTCTGAACCTGAGTCACCTGATTCTTCTGATTCATGGATATCTCTATCTGATCCTGACTGTCCTGCTGAATCAAGGGGTGTACTATCTGCATCTGTGACATCTTCTCTTGGAGGTAAGGATCCACTACTGGTTGCGCTGTCACTGGTTCGTCTAATGCTGGTCCGTCTGGCGGCCAGTCTGTCGGATCGTCTCTCCCCCTGCAGGGCGGGCTCACCGCTCCTTTGTCTGTCTCCCTCTGGGCTCTGGGATCGTCTATCTCCCTGCGGGGCGGTGTCACCGTCCCCATCGGATCCCGTGTGCCTTCCTCCTCTGACTGCCTCAGTTGCTCCTTCTGGCTCATTTGCTCTGCAGCAGTGGTTTAGATGGAACCAAACGTTCTTACCTTCTACTTTTAAGGCTGATGGTGTGGCAAGGACAACTTTAAATGGGCCTTCTCGTCTGGGTTGGTTCCACTTTCTTTTGAACACCTTGACGTACACCCACTCACCAGGGCGTATTGTTTGTTGGCGCTCTGGTATGGCAGCGTCTCTTTCCTCAGTGGCTCCTTTGACCTGTTGGAAGATAGTTCTGTGGATTCTAGTTAAATGCTGGACATAACTTGAAAACTCATTTTCTAACTGTTCAAGAGATGGCCCTTCATATGGACCTCTCAAGTATGGACAGGCATTGGCCTCCCAGTGCACATTTCATGCGGTGTTAGATGCGTTATTCTGTTAGTTTGCGATCTCATTGCCATTAGTGCTAGCGGAAGAGCATCTACCCATTTTAACTTACCTCTGCTGTCCTCTATTATTTAGCTAGTTTTGCTTTCAAAGTTCCGTTAGCTCGTTCCACTGTCCCTTGTGATTGTGGATGATATACACACCCAAATCTTTGTTTAATGCCCAACATTTGGAGCATTGTCTTTATGACCTGTGCTACAAAGTGTGGTCCGTTGTCTGAACTGATCTTGTCTGGTAAGCCGAATCGTGGAAAAACTTCCCTGCATAAGAACTTTGCCACTGACTTTAGTCCGGGCTGGCGGTTGGTGTTGCTTCAATCCATCTACTGAATCTGTCAACCACTACTAGGATATACCTCATTCTGTTCACCCTCTCTGTCATGTCTACATAGTCTATTATAAGATGTCTAAACGGACCATCTGGCGCTGGTATGTGAGCCAGAGGGGCTGAGAATGACTTTCTTGTGTTGAAAAGAGCGCAACCCTGACATTCGTTCAATGTCCTATCTACGGTGGCTGCCAGATATGTGACCACCATACTGCCTGTATGCGCCTAAGTACCTGTCCCCTGGAACAATGATCTGGTCCGTGAGCGTTCCTTATAGCAAAGCGTGTTAAACAAATAGGCAGCACAAAATGGCCATGTGGACCCCTCCATAATCCTTTCTGGGGACCATCCTCAGTTACTTGTCTGGCCCCTTTCTTTAGCCACATGGACTTCTCATACACGTCAGCTGCTTCTTGTGCTGCAATGAGAGATGACAAATTTGTAAGTGGTTCACAATCCTCAACTGCTACCATTGGACCCATAACTTCTCCTACTGCGGCTCGTTTAGCAGCTTCATCTGCTTGGTTGTTACCTCGAGCTATCAGAGTGTCTGTTTTTTGATGTGCTGGACACTTTATAATTGCTACTGCGGTTGGTTCATGGATTGCTTCTAATAATGCAGAGACGGCTTCTCCATGTATTACCGGAGTTCCATCTGCTCTGCAGAACCCTCTCTGTTTCCAAGTGTTGCCATGTACATGACACACTCCATATGCATAAGCTGAGTCTGTGTATACATTCAAACGCTTTCCCTTTGCCAGCTTACAGGCTGCTGTTAGAGCCTTGATTTCTGCTAACTGTGCTGAACATGGTTGAGGCACACTGGTGGTTTGAACGTCTGTGAAGGTATTGTCTTTGTTTAGCTGTACCACTGCATATCCTGCATGATTACCTGTGGCGTCTCTGAAACAAGAGCCATCAACAAAGAATGTCAAATCAGCTGGGATTGGTTGATTGTGCAAATCCTCGCGTATTCTCATGAACGTGTCTGTTACCTGTATGCAGTCATGTGGTGTTCCATCTACTGGCAGCACCATACGTGTTGCTGGATTCACTATGTTGCACCGTTGGATAGTGAGTTCTGGTGCAGACAGGATGACTTCGTATCCTGTTTTCCTAGCTTGGGTTAGAACAAATCGAGGACTGGTGAGCAGAGCATGCAATTGATGAGACGTATACAAAATCACTGGATGTCCCATTGTCAAGGAAGAGCTTTTTGAAATGCAAAAACTGCTGCTGCCAATCCCTGATAACACGGTGGCAGTCCCATCTCAATGTTATCCAGTTTTGTACTGTAATATGCCAGTGGTTGTTTACCTGTTGGTGTGTCTTGCATTAGCACGGCACTCGCAAACCCTGATCTCTCAGCTACATACAGATGGAATGGTTTAGAATAGTCTGGATTGCCCAGTGCTGGAGCAGAACGCAAATCCTGTTTTAGTGCTTGGAAGGCTCCTTCGGCTTCCTCAGTCCAGTATAACTGGGCTGATTTGACTGCCTGACCTGCTGCTCTTATCATAGCTCGTAATGGAGCTGTTTTTATTGCGTAATCGCAAATCCACGAGCGACTATACCCTGCCATGCCTAGAAATGAGAGCATTTGTCCTACTGTTGTGGTTTTGGTATCTTAGCTATAGCCTCTATCTGTGAGTTGGCTATCAGTCTCTTGTCTCCACTCAGTTTTCTACCTAAATACTCTACTTCCGTCTGACAGAATTGAAGTTTGTCCTTGCTAACTTTGTGCCCTCCTTTGGCCAATGCTGACAATATCGTCATGGTATCCTCCTCACATTGTTGTTCTGATGAACTACATATGAGAATGTCGTCCACGTATTGAATCACAGTGCTTTCTACCTCTAGATGTTGTAAATCTTGTGCCAGTACTCTGTTGAAGATTGACGGACTCGAAACAAACCCTGTGGTAGGCGGCTATAAGTTATCTGGTGACCGTCAAATGTGAAAGCAAACAAGTACTGTGACTCTGGGTGTAGTGGTACACTGAAGAATGCTGAGCACAAATCTATCACTGAGTACCATTGTGTGTTTGGTGGGATGTTAGAGAGCAAGGTGTGGGTCCGGAACGACAGGTACTTCTGCATCTACAATGGCATTTATTTGTCTTAGGTCATGAACCAATCGGTAATCATTTGAATGTGGCTTTTTAATTGGGAAGATCGGTGTTACAGGGACTCTGTGTTTTGACCAGGACCCCTGCCTTCATCAGACCCTCAATTGTAGGTCTGATTCCTTCCAAAGCATGCTGTTTCAGTGGATATTGTCTTTGGTATGGCAATGTGATGTCTTTTCTAAGTTTTATTTTTACTGGCTGTGCTGACTTGACTAGTCCTACATCTGTTTTGTGTTTTGACCACAGTTCCTGAGGTACTTGATCCAATAATGCTCTGTGCCTGTCGTTACCATCATTAATAGAGGCAGTTTCTTATCCTGTGGTCCCCTATCAACTATCACTTTTTCTGCTATTCCCTCATCGACTGCTGTCAGTGTTATTCTCATGCATTGTCTATCTGAGGAAATGTGTATGTTTGCATCATGTGTTTGTGTCCAATTTGGTATCTGTAATGCTCCCTTAACCATAGGTCCTAAATCATGGGACTCATAACCTTCTGACACAAGCAAGGTCACATGTGGGACAGAGCCCGAAACCGCGAACCAATCTTGCAGTTCTGGTGGGAGGATACAGCTGCCGCTGCTCCTTGAGGTCCTATGTACACATTCTGGACTGTCAGATAGTGCAGAGTCTTGTTGATCACTTCATCCCATAAGGTTTCATAATCTTGGTGTTGCTGTCTTTCATCATAATGGAGGGTGCAATGTAGTGGCAACTGGGGCTTTCTGCCAATTTCTCCTAGATGTGCTTTTGTCGTCTGTGTTTCCCATAGTTGCTGCAGCCGGGAACGCAGCTGAAGTTTAATCCAATATACCTTGGGCATGACTCTGTATTTTTCTTTTACTTCTTCTTGGTATGGTTCTTCTGGTAATTTGGTTAGGGGCATCATCCCTGCAGTGTGTTCTGCCACTCTGTAGGTTGTGTGATCTTCTGGAAACTCTATGTGCAATCCAGTTGGGGTGCACATTATTTGAGCCTTTAATTGACAGAGTAAATCTCGTCCCATCAGGCACATTGGAGTGTTGTCAGAGTATAATAATGGTGACACAATAGTTTTTCCTGCAATCTTCATTGGTACCGGCTGTGTTAAAGGTATTATTTGTGTTTTCCCAGAGAAGCCTACTGTTTTTACTGATGACTCTGAGAGGGGAGGTTTGAGCCGGATTTTCCAATACAAGAGTAGTGGCTCCAGAGTCTACCATAAATTGGTGATCTTCATCATAAATCGTAACTGTCATGGTAGGCTCTTCTTGTGGTCGTGATGAAATGGCTATTCCTATTAATTCCCCCTCAGGCTCCTCTGGGCTCCCCTATTGCCATCCATACGTCGGCCCTTCCCAAGGATGGGTTTCGCAGTCTCGTCGCTGGTGTCCAGATTCTCCACACCCCAGCAAGTGTTCAACGCCCCTTGTGGTTGGTTCAACTGTGGATTGGATTGTGTGCGACGCATTGGTGATGGTCCCATTGGGCCTCTCCATCCTCCACGTCTATTTGGGCCACCTCTGGGTCTCTGCTGTGTCTGGTATCGGTTGTATCCTCCTGCACCTCCTTGGGGGATACCTCCTTGTGGCTGGTAGTTTCCTCGCTGCTGGTAGCTCTGTTGTGGGTAACCCTGCTGGGGTAGCCTTGTTGTGGTGTGTACCCTTGTTGAGGTGGCACAGGTTGCACACCTCCTTGTGTCATCATTGGGGGTACCTGTGGTGGCTGTGCTAGTGTCATTGGTTGCGTCGTTGCAGGTGCCTGCGGTGCCACAACTACAGGAGGGTTGGCTGAGATAACTCTGCGGTCACCACTGGAGCTTGTGTCTTGCTCTTCTCCTTTTTGCTTTAGTTAATTCATTCAATTGTAATTGGGTCAATTTGGTGGCCAAGTTTTTGTTGCTTCTTCTTCTCTTTGTTTTTCTTTTCTCCAATTCTCCACATGATGTACAATGTGTTCAGAGAACAATGGCCATTCCATCTTCATGAGTCCAACCACATTGTCCAGTCGCTTCTGGACCTCTGGAGGCATGGTTTTCTTATCATCACTTAAACAGGCTTTTCGTGGTGTCATTGGTGTTCCAAGCACTTCCAGTTTCATCTCTCCACTTCTTCTGGAAGTTTCAGGAACTTAGTTGGACATTCATCGTCCTTCAGCCTTTCACCATCCAGTTTGGATGGATCCATTTTCTCCGGATACATCTTCTCAGCTCAGCCCACACTCTAGTCCGATGTCCACTGAAGCCTATGCCATCTGCCATGTTTCCTTTCACTACCAAAGGTAGTTTGGCTGCGATCATGATGTCTTCCGTGGCGTGTTTCCCCACGATATGCATCAATAGGGCTTTGATGTCTCCCAAAGCCAGTGTCACTCCTGCTGTACTCTCTTCCAATGCTGTGATCCACTTATTGGCACCTTCAGTTAGATCTGGCAGTCTGCTGGCTAATCCCACCATGTCAGCGAATCCCCAGGCTACATATGCCGTTTGTCCTTGAGCCTTTGTTATCAGTGGGCACATGAGTCCACGATGATGCTCCTCTTCCTCCTCATATTCTTCTTCCTCCTCTTCTTCTTCTTCTAGCAGAGGATATGTGTAGCACGTGATCGCTTCTTCTTGGGAACTGTGGGTACGATTCTTCTTCCATTCCTTAGCACTTTTACATAATCATTAGTGCCATTAATCTGTTGCAGTTGTCGATTGGTCATTTCATGCACTCTGGTTTCCACGTTCTCCAACACTTTTGTGCTTCTGCATGTGTCGGACTCTCGGTTGTCATGATGCCACTCAGCTCCATTCTCACAGTGTGTGGAGTGCTTGTTAGTACTCTGTCTGAATCTTTGCGGATTTTGTCCCACTGTGCTAGCAGCCTCTTTTCTTCTGCTTCCACTGCGCAGCTCCTCCTCCTCTCTCCGGATGGTCTCATCCAGTTTTTCATTTCCTTCATGCGTTCTTCTCGTGTCTTGGGGCTGGCCTGTTCCCATTCTTGTGTCTTTTCAGCCTTTCCTGTTGTTGTTGTTTTTTGATTGGCAAATCTGACAGCTTGAGTGGGGTATTTCTTCTCCTCCAGCTGTATCTCTGCTGGTGTCT
>NW_024044631.1:0-22580 GCF_014851395.1 Micropterus salmoides
TAGGTAATGTTTGGCCTGAAGAGTATGCCCAGATATCCTGTAAGGGAAATGACTTACAGCTGCTTTTATCCTGACCTTATTCTTTTGGTCACTACCCAAATGTTGAAGCCAGAGATGAGTTCCTCCTTTACCACAACAGTACAGTACAGCATGACTGCAAAGAGAGCTCATGCTCCATCTAATCCCGAAGGTATGTAAACCCACTATACATAGGTAAAATAGTGTGTCCTTGGTCTTGAAGGTGCCGACTGTCATCCCGCCTACTTCAAATTCAGATGCAAGTTGTTCCAGTGCACACTCATGGTCACAGCCTGACGAATCCAGCAGGACCAAATCATAAGCAAGAGGCAGAGATGCAGTGCTGAGGTCACAAAGTGGACACTTTACACTCCTCTGCTGTGCACGGCACACTGAGGAGGAGGAGTAGCCACTGAGAAAGCACTAGACCTACTGCTGAGGACACAGCTTTCCCTCCAGTTTCACAAGGACCAGATGTCTTGGAGCACAGCCTGAGAACCTCATACTTCCTCTTCCACAAAATCTACCCCATGTCTCTTGTTTGACTTTTGGTGTCAGTTGAAACACTGGGGATATTGTGTGTCCACACCATGCAAATTAGCCCGTGGAGCTATGTGCCATACGCTAACCAAATATAAAGGAAACCCCCCAAACACACCAAAAACATAAAATAAAATAAAAACACATTAAAATTAAGCTTATAATTTGATCAAACTGCCTAAGCCAACCCCTAGTGATGTGTCGTGTCAGTGACCAACAGTAGTGGTACTAAACAAAGAGCCATTTGGAAGTAGGATCTCGGAAAGGAACAGAGCCATAAGATCCGTCTCCCTTCAAAGAGCTGTAATTCCCATCACTACTAACCCCATCATTCAGATTGCATAACTCTATGTCACAGACCAAGGAAAAATCTCACAGGCAATTGGCACCTGCAGAATGCACCGTACATCTCTACGCATCTCTTACCTGACCTCATAATTCTCATCTTTTGCCTGTCAGACTTTTGACGACAGGACTACAGTCCCTCCTCACTGCTTCTGCTGGTCCTCCAGGCTCTGTTGGGAACGTGGCCCGCCTCCGCACACATACTAACATCCACAAGCACACAGTTGTACTCATACAGGGAGCTGATGAGACAGTGACTGTAGATGAAGGCTTGACACCAGGAAAATGTGTGTCTAACGCCCCTCAGGGGATCTGGCTGTGATCAAAAATGTATCAAAAAGGGGATAAAACTTGAAACAGCAAACTTGAAAAGACCTCAACATTTTGTACCTGATCACAAAATCTTTTCTTCAGGTTTTTCGGGGCAATGTAAGCCAAACGTTAAATGACGACACTGACGACAGACACTGGTTGTCACCTTTCTTAGTTTTTACACCATTGTTTAAAAGCCTATTAGCTTACATTTCAAAGCAATCTTAGTCATGCAAGCTGCTGTCAACCATCTCTCTGTGGGGTTGCCCTGATTGCTGAGTAGTCTAGGACAAACTTGCATGGGAATAGCAGGCAGTTGCTTTGACTGCATTAGCTGGAATGTGAACCCAAGCTGTGCTGTCATCTCTCTTTCAGTGCCATGTCTGTCTGCATTGCAAAAGGGAAATATACTGTAGGTGAACCAGCTCCTTTCAATCTACAGTAGCTGCACTAACCTTTCCCCTGGTCAAATAAACCAAGCTCTGGTCAAACAATGGGAAATGAAATTATGTTTGCCCTTCTTTCTTTGTTCTCAGAACCTGTTAATGGCTTTGAAGGACATGAACATTGCTATGCTGGCCTTTACTAACCTGACACTGGTCAATGGGATCACCAAGGACTTGTTCCCTGCTGTGGAAACACCCATTATAGACTGTGGCATGGTAAACTGTTCGAGGTCAGAAGTCGAGATCAGTGTTCCTGCAGAGAACTAGTGTTGTTGTGTTCTGACTGTAAGTCAGTGGTATTTCTTCTTTGACTGCAAAATACAAAGAAGGTGAATCCTCTTCTGAGTAAATAGATGCACAGTTCAGATGTAGTTCACGGTCCTGAGAGCTTTCAGTTCCTCTTAATATTCACTGTAGCACTAAAATATACACACCTCTTACCACTGCTGAAATTAGAAGTTTGGAACAAAACATTTAGACACCACTGATGTCACTGCATCTGCTGTCCAGCCTTTGTCCTTGTTTCTTTGCCTGTCTGCCTACATGGTGTTTCTTCAACTTACAGACGGTTGTGTGTGCCTTAGGGCTGTCCCCGACTAAGGATTTACATTGTCAAATCAGAATTGTCAAATCTTGTATACAGTTTGTGTGCGGCGATTGTGATGGGTTCCACGGGGGTCTATTTCTAGTACTATATAAAAACTAGATAATATTCTTTCTGTGGTTCATCAGTGGTGATAAATTATCCGAAGTCCTGCGAGGTGCGGACAACCCGGTGAAGCTGGGACTCTTTCTCTTCAGCAAGTGTTCCTCTTCTGCACGTCAGCACGTCTGGCTGACATGCTGCGATAAGCGTGTTGACTCATTCCGTTTCTGCTGCTTGTGTGTTGGTAGCATGTTGTGCTGCTCTTGCTAAATACCAGTAAAATTTGTTCGATTTATCATTACAGCGGCCAACTGTCCACTAAACACTAATTCTTACAGTAATTCTGCCTAAGCACTCATAGTTCTTTCCATCTTTTAGTGACTGCAATTTAACACTAGAACCGCCAGGGTTCATTGTATACCTATAACCGCCATAAAAATGCCGTGATTTTGTGATTATTTCTGCTACATGTTGCTCCAACACACTTTGGGAAACATTTAGCACATTGGCTGTGCATTTCCTATAAACACCATCCCCATATTTCAGGCATTTACAGAATGTTTATTCTATTTTATTCATTGTCTTCACCGTGCAGGTCGTTCACCTGCGATGCGCACACGCGGCGGCTCTTTTGATGTCATCTACTCGCCGCTGTTATAGATGTTATAGCCTAGTGATATTCTAAACACAGCTTGAATTTCAATGCAGCATACAATTTACAAAAAAGACTGACTGTTGTAGTGTTTTATAGGCGGTAATAATAGCCTCATAATGTCGGCTAGTTTTTATTGTTCTGCTTGTTTTTTCGGAATTCATCGGGCATACATAGCTACAAAAGTTTGAAAGTCCAAATAAAAATTTTTTTTTAAAAAGATTATTATCAATTCCAAAATTCATAGTAACGGAAAAATTTATAGGCCTAATGACCACTGTTACTAAAAAATACACAGCACTGGAAAAGTTATTGCCGGTCAAAAAGCACACGAGGGAGCCGCACGCTCTCTTGAAGGGACCGTAGAACACACATCTATCACAGGGAAAAACTAGGCTACTGCAGCATTAGTTTTGGTGATCATGTAGCAACACAAAACCTATGAGCAGCGGCTTTTATGCATATTTACTTCATTCAAGTGGATCGCTGTCAGATAATGACCCGTCAGATGCAGAATCAACCCAGGACACATCGCTCAGCCCCCACCATCAGACTCTCCTTCACTCACTGCGCTGAGCAGGCTGGATTACTGCAATTCTTTATTAGCAGGTTGCTCGACAAAGTCCATTCAGCTGATCCAGAATGCTGCAGCACGTGTTCTGACAGGAACCAGGAAAAGAAATCATATTTCTCCTGTTTTAGCTTCTTTGCATTGGCTTCCAGTAAAATCCAGAATAGAATTTAAAATCATTCTTCTTACCTACAAAGCTCTTAATGGTCAGGCACCATCTTATCTTAAAGAGCTCATAGTACCTTACTACCCACCAGAGCACTGCGCTCCCAGAATGCAGGGTTACTTGTGGTTCCTAGAGTCTCCAAAAGTAGACTAGGAGCCAGAGCGTTCAGCTATCAAGCTCCTCTCCTGTGGAACCAGGTTCCAGTTTGGGTTCAGGAGGCAGACACCATCTCCACATTTAAGAGTAGGCTTAAGACTTTCCTCTTTGATAAAGCTTATAGTTAGGGCTGGCTCAGGTAGTCCTGAACCATCCCTTAGTTATGCTGCTATAGGCCTAGACTGCCGGGGGATTTCCCATGATGCACTGAGCTCCTTTCTGTTGTGGTGGCAGCCCGGCTGACGGTGAGTATCCGGTATATTTCTCCTTTTTTCTTGTGATTCTGTTTTTCTCTTGTGTTTTGCCTGCCTGTCTGTGTCTCCTCTGCTCCCCTTGCTTGTGTTCTCCCTCTCTCTGTGCTCCTGAGCCCAGCTGACGATCCACACCTGCACCTCGTCAGCCAACTCCTCTGCCAGCAATCAGCTCCATCCCTGCCAGTATTTCAACCCTGGTTCTCCACACAATCGCTGCTTGATCGTCGTTGCTCCTGACCTGGTGCCACTACTTGACTCAGGCTTTTTATCTAGTAACGTCTTCCCCGTTCTCTGTTTTCCCGGTCACTAACCCTGTCTGTCTCTCCCAGGTTCACTCACCTTCCTCTCCAGTTGTGTCAGCTGGGCTCGCCAACCTGCCCTCTACCCTCAGACCTCCTCCACGGCGTCCTCCCGGCTCCCCCTCGTGCCTCACGGTCAGCCTGCCACCACACTCCTCCACCAACCCCCCGGTCAGATCTCCCGTGCCTCCTCTTTCCCTCGGCCCCCGGTGCCTCCCAGTTCCCTCGTCCTAGCCTCCTTGGTCCCGCCTGCTGCTTGGCCCCCCGGTGTTCCTCGGCTCCCTTGCCTCGGCCCCCTCTACTTGCTGCTTGGTCCCCCGTGCCCGTGTTCCCCCGGCATCCACCTATCCCTCACCTCCCTTTTTCACCTCAATAAAACCTGTTTCACCGAAGCGTTGCTTTTGGGTCCTCTCTGTCCAACACACACACACACACACACACACACACACCTTTCTCTTCTTTCTCTCACTCTGTATGCAACCTCATCCCATTTAATGCATGTTACTAACTTGACTTCTTCCCTTTCCCGTAGTCTTGTGCTTTCTCGTCCCTCTCCTCCTATCACCTCCTGCAGGTGTTTTTGGCTCTGGAGCGTGGAGTTTGGATCTGTGGTTGAGAGTCACCTGCTGCCCCAGTGTTCCTGCTCAACACCCTCTGCTACAATTATTGTTACTAGTCTTATTATAATCATTAACACTACTATAAATATCTACCATTTTTCATTCAGTCTATAGCAACATTACCTTTACTGTCTGTACCTCTGTGTACAGGTGCTGGTCATAATAATTAGAATATCATCAAAAAGTTGATTTATTTCAGTAATTCCATTCAAAAAGTGAAACCTGTATAATGTATACATTCATTCCACACAGACTGATATATTTCAAGTGTTCATTCCTTTTAATTTTGATGATTATAACTAAGAACTAATGAAAACCCCAAAATCAGTATCTCAGAAAATTAGAATATTGTGAAAAGGTTCAATATTGAAGACACCTGGTGCCACACTCTAATCAGCTAATTAACTCAAAACACCTGCAAAGGCCTTTAAATGTTCTCTCAGTCTAGTTCTGTAGGCTACACAATCATGGGGAAGACCGCTGACTTGATAGTTGTCCAAAAGACGACCATTGACACCTTGCACAAGGAGGGCAAGACACAAAAGGTCATTGCTAAAGAGGCTGGCTGTTCACAGAGCTCTGTGTCCAAGCACATTAATAGAGAGGCGAAGGAAAGGAAAAGATGTGGTTAATAAAAAGTGAACAAGCAATAGGGATAACCACACCCTGGAGAGGATTGTGAAACAAACCCCATTTAAAAATGTGGGGGAGATTCACAAAGAGTGGACTGCAGCTGGAGTCAGTGCTTCAAGAACCACCACGCACAGACGTATGCAAGACATGGGTTTCAGCTGTCGCATTCCTTGTGTCAAGCCACTCTTGAACAAGACGCAGCGTCAGAAACATCTCGCCTGGGCTAAAGACAAAAAGGACTGGACTGCTGCTGAGTGGTCCAAAGTTATGTTCTCTGATGAAAGTAAATTTTGAGCCTGGAGGAAGAGAGGAGAGGCACAGAATCCACGTTGCTTGCAGTCCAGTGTAAAGTTTCCACAGTCAGTGATGGTTTGGGGTGCCATGTCATCTGCTGGTGTTGGTCCACTGTGTTTTCTGATGTCCAAGGTCAACGCAGCCGTCTACCAGAACGTTTTAGAGCACTTCATGCTTCCTGCTGCTGACCAACTTTATGGAGATGCAGTTTTCATTTTCCAACAGGACTTGGCACCTGCACACAGTGCCAAAGCTACCAGTACCTGGTTTAGGGACCATGGTATCCTTGTTCTTAATTGGCCAGCAAACTCGCCTGACCTTAACCCTATAGAAAATCTATGGGGTATTGTGAAGAGGAAGATGCGATACGCCAGACCCAACAATGCAGAAGAGCTGAAGGCCACTATCAGAGCAACCTGGGCTCTCAAACCTGAGCAGTGCCACAGACTGATCGACTCCATGCCACGCCGCATTGCTGCAGTAATTCAGGCAAAAGAAGCCCCAACTAAGTATTGAGTGCTGTACATGCTCATACTTTTCATGTTCATACTTTTCAGTTGGCCAACATTTCTAAAAATACTTTTTTTTAATTTTAATCATCACAATTAAATGAAATAAACATTTGAAATGTATCAGTCTGTTTGTAATGAATTAATATATCCAAGTTTCACTTTTTGAATGGAATTACTGAAATAAATCAATTTTTTTCTAATTATATAACCAGCACCTGTATATTGTGTAGGCTGCCTCCCTCCCCTCTCTCTCATTTATTGAAAGCTTTTTCTTTTCACATGTTTATTTACAGCATTATATGTTGACATTTATATTGTAATAGGCTGTATATTAACTTATTTGGAGGAAACTGGTAGTTCTATGTAAAATCAGACATTGTGCACCCCAATATCGCCAAAATGGTATGATCCTTATATCACTTTGAATCTTCGACTGTGAGATTGACAGTCAATTCAGGCTCTGCCCATCGAAGCATCGAACCTTTGACTATTCGGGGTCAGTCCTAGTTTACCTATACTTGTCTGCATGCCCATGTGCATGTGTGTTTACTGTTTGAACACAGGTAATAACAGACAGACGAATGAATAGCTGTGCATTATCACACGCAGAGCACACACAGGCTAAATTATTTATGCAGCTGTGATATAGCGTTTTTCATCTCTCCTTCGTTTCTCATCTCTCCGTGCTGTAACAAAGCAGATGGCGTATTTTGAGGTGCCAGTCATGTGTGCAGAAGGATGGATAGATGGATGGATGGATGGGATAGTCTCTCAGTCCACACATTTGTGCCTTTTTTGCTCTCACTAAATGTAGCCCATTCCGGCATACAGTCAAAAGCTGCTGTGTACGTGTTTGCATGCACGCCTTGGAGTTTGTGTGTGTGTGGGAGGTTTGTTACTAATGTTGTGGGGACATTAGTAACATTAACATAGTCACATTGTGGGGACTCGGGTTGGTGAAAGTCTCCAGGGAAGGAATGAAAGAATGGAAGTCAATGTAATGTAACCAAAAGTGATGGAAACACTACTGTGTGTGTGTGTGTGTGTGTGTGTGTGTGTGTGTGTGTGTTGGTGCATCCTGGTCCACACAAAGGCCCAGCTAGAGTCCATTGGCTGGGCGGGAGCGCGTGCAGTGTAGTAATGAGGGCGTCATTAGTTTGGCTGGGAGGCTCCTCCACTATTAGCTAATGGATTCTCAGCCATCTGCTCTGACAGGCTCCACTGGTTACTCATTTCCACCTCGATCAGTGTGTGCTACTGGAGATGTCTTCCCTCTCTCTGTGTGGAGGCTCAGGGAGTGGCTGAACTCCTCCTGCTGTGTGTTTCAAATCCTGTCTGTTTATCTGGCGCACTGTCAGGCCGCCGCCTGTCCGTCTCTACAGTTGCTTTTGTATCTCAGTCAGCATCTGTACCATTTCTTTTTCCTCACAGTTATTTTATCACTTTCTCTTTGTCTTCTTCCTTTTTAAGGTATCACCTGCTCTCTCTTTGGTTTGCTTGACTGATGATTCCTCTCCAAACAACTTTTAATATAAATACTTGTTTGTTTCATTCTATTTAGTGATACACTATATCTAGTGCCAGTAGTGTTGGCCTATAATACATACAGCATCACAAAGGTCATCACAAGAATAAGATTACACCATGGTGTTGATGTTAAAGACATTTCAACAACACTTGTTCTTTCTTTCTCAAAGTATGACCGTGTCAAGTCAGTGAGCGGAGCTTCTTTTCTGTTGACAGTTTACCAGGTCATGATCGTGAATTGGAGGATGTTAAAAGTACACAAGCAGGCATCAGGGCAGTATAAAGTGCAGTGTGGTGGCCAAATAATTACCCCAATCACCAAAATATGCCTTTTAAAAGCCAAGATTTTGCCTTGGGGAAAACAACAAGTTCTTGGAAAAGACAATGCGTGACCTATCTTGTCAGCTTCACTGGGAGCTGACCTCTTTCTTCTACTCAGGCTGGATCCAGAAATAGGTTGTAGGCCTATTGCTGGTGGGTCTCCACAGGACACAAGCTGTAATAGATTTTAAACGAACTGGCTCCCATGGTTAGAGAATAAACTTGCCCCCCACGGGATCCTTTTGGAAAATGTGTATGAAAACCTGGTCTATTTACCTGCTGTGTGCCGTGGTAGAAGTTCTTGTACTTTATGTGAGTATTTTGTTTTCATTCTGTTATACTTCTAGTCCACTTAATTTCAGAGGGAAATATTGTACTGCACCACATTAGTTACTAGATACTTTACAGATAAAGATATACAAAACATACGAAGATCTTATTGAAAATGATGCTTTGTTATAAATTGGACTAGTGCACCTAAAAACATATACAAGCAGAGCTAAACGTCTGGTTTAAGTCATTTTTCTAGTAAATGGCAAACATTTTACAGCTTCTCAAAATTGATGATTTACTGCTTTTCCTTGTCATAAAACTTATTACAAACCAAACTATCAATCAAACCGATTAATCAAGAAAATAATCAGACCTGATAAAGTATGGAATCAGATAAGGAAAATAAGTAGTTGTAGTCCTATACAAAATAGTTTAATATGAGCACTTCCTCAACCAACTGTAACAGTATAAGGACATTTATTTTTTAATGGAGTTTACAATTAATTAGTAAAAGTTAATACTTTTACTTAAGTGAAGGCTCTGAATAAGTACTCAGCCACTGGCTGTGTACACACTATTCTACCTCATCCTCTCTCTCTTGCTGCTTCTGTGCTTTCAGTCAGTTGTCAAGTGGCTTTAACGCAAGTTTTTGAAATGCCACAAATGTGAAATGCTTGTCAGGTGCACTTCCATCAGCTGGGCTGAACCAAATAAATCATCTTCCTCAGAAGAATGTCAAACAAAAAGGAAAGTGTGTATATTGTAGCTCTAACAAAGCTGAGGGAGTTTTGACCAAAACAATGAGCTAAGCCCTTTCAAGTTACATGTATTAACTACGAGCAAGTTGTCCATTTTTTTAGCTCATACTATTTCCATTTTAGGGTCATGTAAAAAAGTGAACACATTATACACATTTGTAAGGCAGTTTCTTATAAAATCTTTACATCTGAACTATCATTCTCAAGTAACACCAATGGCTGTAATGACCCTAATGCATACTTTGTAATTCATTGCATTCTACTGCATGTTCTTGCCATTTCTGCTGCAGTGGCAGCAATATTAGCTTGACAATCCACAGCTGTTAGACAGCAGCATATTTTGAAAATGTTTGGGGGAACAACAGTTTTCTGCCAGACCCAGTTATTTACATTCACAAGGAATCTCAGTTCGTCCAGTAAAACCCAGCCAAACGCACTTTATTTTCTTTTTACAAATATTAAGTAATCAAACACATTCAAATGTGGTAGGAGCTCACCAGGACAGTGGAACACAATATCAAACAATACATGTCATTATAAATATAGATACACATTCAGTATTGATCTGCATCCACTCTGCCATTCAACTGGCCGTAGAGTAAGAGTAATTGTCTTCCTGTGTGACTAATAGTCTCTATTTGTTTTGATCCGCCTGTATTCCCAGTTTCCCCATGATCCTCTGTCTCTTTCTTTCACTCTTATACTGTCCATCCATTTCTCATTTACTATGAATATCACAGCATCCGTCCCGGAGGGGCCCTTCTAAGAAATTACACACCCTTCGCTTTGACACAGACGTGTTGAAGCATTTATAACACCTATCAGGATGCATTGTCAACATATGATCACATCCATTGTCTCTGGGGTGGGGTGGGGGGCTGTAGCTCATCCAGCACACACACACACACAACACTCATCATACACAGACTGTTAAACATCGAGATGTATCTGTCAACTATATGACACACACATGCATCCACATATCCCACAGATATTACAAATCTTCTCTCTTGTGGTTTCATCTTCCTACTGGTTTTGCATTGCTCCCTTGGGCCCAGTAGAACCCTATCCTGTTTAATTGAGTGTATCTCATCATCTGCAGTGGGCTTTCCCCCCCTCTAATGAGTTTTAAGAGCTCCTTTGCATTCTACCACCCTTTTCACTTCAAGGGAGTCTAGCACTGTGTGTGTGTGTGTGTGTGTGTGTGTGTGTATTATAAGTATTTGTGAGTGATTGGGTGGACTAAGTGAGGAGGATTTAGGCACCAATGCGAATCCTTTTGTTGACATGGAGTCTAAGAAAGTCCAAGTTGGAGAGACAAATGAGGAAGTGGCATACCCTGACACACAGTGACTCGAAAACGAGAATGTGCCTCCAAGTGTCATGGCGTACGCCGTGCAGGTTTTTCCACTTTTTCTTCAAATAAACATCCAAAGACGAGTAAAAGGGCTGGATACAGTGTACATGTATACATACCTTTTAAAGAAGATTTTGTATGTTTTGTTGTTTTTTAGGAGGTTGACAGAGGGGGGTCGGTGCAGATTTTTAGTGTGGAACATCTGTAGATGAGTTGGACACCCTCTCTTCATCTTATTACTAAATTTGAAAGTTCAAATGGAGCTTAAAATCAATAGCAGCACTTGTGGTGTGGCGCACCAATGAAATGAAAGGCAAAGGGACCGACTTAACAGTGTAGCCAAAGCATTAGGACAGTGATTCATTCTTTAGTTGCGTCAACTTTTGGTATGTGCACACAGCTGCTATGTTAGTGTCATACTCATATGATACACCGTTTGAAAGCTAAAATCCTTGTGATTCGACCAATGCAAACCATTTCAAGATACAATCACAATCAGCGCCTCTATCAGCCAGTACAATCAAAAGTGACGCGACTCACCTACGAAGCCTCATAGTAATTATATTCCAACAAAAACGGTCTTGTTACATTGTCAGAGGTCCAGATGATCCAATCCAGTAAAAACATTTAGTCCAAAACACATTATTCCATCAATAACATCATTTGCCGGCAGACGTGGCTCTTTTGTCATTATAAACGTAATAACTCCGATTTGAATGTAAACAACTATGATAGCTTGTATTCAAATTAGCCACTGAACTCTAACCTTTCGAGTGACACCAAATCCAACCCAATAGGAGCTCACATGTCCCTTTTCACAGCCTACGATAGCCAACAAGAGCCCGCACTGTAAGGAAGGGCCAGCCCCTATTGTTTAGTGGGTAGGCCGAGCCAATTGCAAGCAATTGTACCAATGACAGCAGCTATTTTTGTCTCTTGCCACTCTCACATATTGTCTCTCTTTCATGCTTTCTTTCACATCCCTCCCTTGTCTTCCCTCACTCTTCACTGGTATGATAGTCACATATGTTGATCCAGCTTTATCGGGATGTTTTGTCTCTTTAGGCCCCGAGACAGTCAAGTCACACATAGCTACACCTGACTGGATGATGGTGATGCCTCGCAGTGTTTTAAATGGACCCCAGAGAAATTGTACAGGCAGACACGCTTTACCAGTCGTCCTATGCATACACAGACACACACACAAATAAACAAATGGAGACCGTAAATACACATAAATGTGTGTGCACTGGTCTTGTATGAAACACACTCAAGTGTAGTGAGCCACATATCTAGAAGGCCCCACCTCATTTAGTTTGCAAATATCTCCCTTCTCCCGCTCAGTTTCTCACAGTCACACGGACATTACTGTATTAACTGCCAGTTGTCACTTATATACACAAACCCTCACACGCTTGTGGACAGGGAAGGCAGTGCAAATTGCCAGTGCTTACTGGTGCTTTCCAATGACACTATGACGGTGCGTCAGAGTGAACTATACCATTGGTGGTCACCTCAGCGGGCTGCTGGTACTGGTTGATGCCTTTCTGAAGGGCATAACCCCCCCCCCCGCCCAACACACACACACACACACACACACGGACAAACTGCAGTCTATCTTTCCTCATGCCTCCATGGCCATAATCTCCTCCTCTTCTTCATCGCTGTCTTACTCTGTCTTGTAGCAACTCCAGATGCTGTTATAAATAGGGAATTGGGTTCAAAACAGGGGTAGGTAGGGGGAAAAAGAGGAAGATGAGAAGAAAAATGATCCTCCTTTTTAAATGTGTGTGTGTGTGTGTGTGTGTGTGTGTGTGTGTGTGTGTGTTTGTACACTCTAGTATGCAAACCAAGCTAAGCGTTCATCTCTCTCATGTTGTGCTAAAACTCCACCTCCGTAGTCTCTTCTTATTCCTTCTTTTTATCTTTGAGCCTTTTATAAGTACTCTTTGCCCTTGCTTTCTCATTCCACACTTGCATCGCTACATCACGTATGCAAAGGGATTGTGTGTGTGTGTGTGTGTGTGTGTGTGTGTGTTCGTGTCAGTGATGCTCCCTGTGGTTCCTGCTGTAATTCTGTATGCTTTCAGCTTGTTCTAGGTTCCCAGTGTGACTCAACCTCACATGTCTATTTGTGTCTCTTTCTCCCCTCTCTCTGTCTTCTTACTCCCTACATCTTCCTCTTAGTAACTCTTCCTTGCTTTTATTCTCTATTACATTTTCCCCATATTTTCTCTCTCTCTCTCTCTCTCCTGCTTTATTTCCCACTCAACATCTCTCTTTTTTTCACATTTTATTTCACATTTTCTCCTCTTCCTTCTCTCTCTGTCCCTCCATCTTCCTTACACATTGTCACTCCTCCTCTCACTTTCTCCCTGCTTTACCCTCTCTCCCCTCCTCCTTCCATGCCTGCCATCTCTTCTTTCATTTTCTGACTCAACACCTTGCTCTTTGCATGTCTATTTCTGGTCTCTATCTTCCTCTCCCCATGCCAGCATCACCTCCCCCTGGTTCTCATTATCTGTCTCCCTCTCTTCCTCTCTCCTGCCTCTGTCTCTGCTTAGATACCTTCTATTCCCGAACCTGTCCCACCCACATGTGCACATGTGCGCACACATGCACCCACACAGACACACACCTGCACATGAACACACATGCCTCTGGGAACATGAGAAACATGCTAAAACTCCTTGTTAAATGAAAAGGTGATATCAAGACAAGTATCGTCAAAAGATAAGGGAGGATCCTTCCTCCCTTAGACCCATTCTAGGATTTCACTTGATAGTGCTAGAAGCAGCATAGGCCTAGGAAGTGACGATTTCAAAAATTAAACTTGCACCAGAAATAGCTTTATTGGCCAAGTATGTGTACACATACAACAAATTTGACTCCGGGTTTCTCATTGCTCTAAATAGACTTGCACACAGTTCCAAGAACAATTTACAGGACAGAGACAAGAAAGCCGAACAAAGATAGGGAAACATAAACATTTTCCTGTAATGCGCATACAAGTATATTAAAAATAGTCCAATCGTCCTTGCTTGCAATATTATGTACTCCAGCAAGTGCAGATATAAATAAAAACATCTTACAGCAACAGACTGTAATTTCCTGAAATTTCTTTTTTTTATCATTTGAAGCGAGTAATCAGTAATGTGATCAGAAGATCATCTATTGCATGAACTCGTGTTTTTGTCTCTAATGATCCCCACAAAACAGAGCAGATGTTCCTCAGATAGCTGCTGTTAAATTGTAGCACATGATATTTTTTTGTCGCAACAAACAAGCCCGTCATCGGTGATATGATCAGACTGCAACAAGCATTTGTGGAAATGTCTGTACACCTTTGACTTTTCTCTCTCAGAGTGCACTGCTTTTGTTTAGCACATTGTTACTGTGCCCTAATTTCTTTGTCACTTGAAGTTTAGGAGGCACGCCCCCTGCTACCCTCATCAAATGGAGCAGATGTTCATTGAAAAGCTAATTATAATTGTAATACATTTATTTTTTGTCATGCAAACCTTGATAGCTTGACAAACAAGAAAGACATTTGTGATATGATCTGCCAGTAACAAGCATTTGTGTCATTATCATTCATTACAATTCCCTCATCATCTCCTTATAGACTGGTTTTTCTATTTCATCTCTGTTCCCCTTCCTCCTGTCAAAACTTTTTCACCTTGCACAGTTGTTTTTTCCAACTCATCTTTGCCTAGATCCCCAGTGGGACAAGATCCCCAGTGGGACAATGGAAGTATCCTCAGAACTCCATGACAAGGACTCTTGGAAAGCTGTATGCAGAAAACAACCTCTCCACAGGTGAGTTAACTGACTGAAGGCTTTCTTCCCTCATGAGATCAGTCTGCACAGCTATAAATACTAGAAACATACTGCACAGTTCACACTACAATACATGTAATCTAACTGAACCAGCACTTCTCCCGGTGGCAGTACCCTATTCACAATTATAAACTCAACTCTTGCTCTTGTACTTTGTTAAGTAGTAGTAGTAGAAAACAGTGAAGTGAAAGCAGGTACCTTATGTTCACACACACTTATCCAGCTCTTCTTGCACACATGCCAAAGCCTTTCACTGTGCAATCAGTGCATCTAAAATGATCATATACCGACCCAAATTTATTTTGTTTCACTACACACACCGGGAACAGTTGGATTTTGGCACCAGACCCAGAGGGCTTTTGTTTTCACAACTATTATGATTACATTCAGAAAACCAGAAGTCAAGCAGAAAAGTGGGCTACTGGTTCAGTAGCATTTCCTTGTCAGCCTTGTACGCTGTGCAAGTAAAGCTGCTGTGAAAATGGATTGATTTGATCCAGTATACAATACTGTGGCTCCAATGGGGGTTTTTCTACACTGTGTAAGTTTACCATTCAATACACACAATACTACACATAAAAAAAGAAATGGTGTTCATTTTTACGCTTGCTTGAAGATGCCTCTACAACTGCTGTAGAGGCTTAGAGATGATGGGATTTTCAACAAGTTCAAGCTGAATTGTGTGTGTGAAACGCTTGTGACACAGTGCCCTGACAGGCCAGTCGAGAGCCCAAATGTAAGAAATTAAATAAACCCATCCAGATTGTCGGTTGTAAGAAAGTTGCAAGCAATGCACAATTCAAGTTTTGTTTAATTCTTGGGCACTAGATACAATTTGGTTTGAGTAATCCTGCACAGAAGATAAGCAAAGAAGTCCTCTGTGTATATAGGGCCTGGAGACACTCTGGCAAAGAAGAGGGCTCTGTAACAGAACTGACTGTGAGAGGAACAGCAGCAGGTATGGACTGTGACAGTCGATGTTGGTATGTTTACAGGGGAAATTTCAGCTTCACAATCTGCTGTATCAGCACTGCTGCTGGTCAAACCAACTGCAAGAAAAATACAGACACAACCAGAGCTACACATAATGACAGTAAAGATCTATATGCAGGATTGAAACTGTTAAAGGGATACCAAGTGATTCTGCTGAAAGACTGTTGACTGTTAAAAGATTGGCTGCAATCTTCCATCTTCAGGGCCTGCATACCTCCAGGACTCTGAGGCATGCAGGAAAGATTGTAGCTGACCCATCCCATCCCGGTCACAAACTGTTTCAGCCATTCTCCTCTAGCAGGAGGCTGCGGTCCATCAGGACCAACAAACCCTCTTGCCACAAAAACGGCTTCTACCCTTCTGTAGCTAGCCTCATTAACAAGGACCGGGTCCCCCACTGACACTCCCCCCTTCCCTCTCACATACAGTATATCTTTGCACATGTAAATATTATTTAATTTCACATCATTGTACATACTTGATATGTTGCACACATTTATTGTTTGTTGTTAAGTGTTGTTATTCTTCTATTTATTAGATTTTTGTCAATCTATCCCATATTTCTACATTTATTTATGTCAACTGTATGTTTGTCTTTGTCTACGTGTAGCACCTTGTCTCCAAAACAAATTCCTCATACGTGTAAAAACAACTTGGCAATAAAAGCTTTTCTGATTCTGATATTTGAACTCAACTGCCAAATAAATACACCCCTCCCTCAGACGCTGTAATTCATGGATGCTCATTGCCAACTTGACCAGTAAGTTACTACTCTGCTGAAATATGGTAGAATCCACGACGTCTGCTGGCTGAAGGCATGTTAGCTCCAACAGTGTGTTTGGCAGTACTTTAGAAAGTGAAACAACACAATGTTAAATATGTATGGAAGCAAAATACATTTCTAAGCCAAAGCCTAAGCCATGGAGTGTAGTTTATGTATTGGTAGGATTACCGCAAGTAACTTCAACAGTAACGAAAAGTAAACAAACATCATTAAACGAACAACATGCAAGCGCACACATGCAGCATCCAAAACACAGTGGCATAAAAAACTAGCAAGAGTTATTTGAAATTGTTTTTACAAAAACACAGTGACTGATATGTGTAGTGGAAGAAGAAGGTAAAGTGGAAGTAAGGTTTGTATCAGATGCAAAGCGAACAAGTAACATAACGTCTCTGGTAATATTAGGCTACATGGGACAGCATTTAGTGTTATGAATCAACCTAAATAATCCCACTGTCATAGCAAATTTTGTATTTTTAGGTCTTCATGGCCATAAAACCCTTCACAAACATTTTACAGACAAATATGATACTATAACGTTAGAGCGGACAAACCCACGGCAAGTAAGGAAACTACTCTAAACTCGGTTGTGGGTTAGCAAACTGTCGCTACTGCTGCAACAAAGCTAACCAGTTGGGATCAGCCATCATAACATGACAACGAACGGATGAGACAGTACTGACCTGTCGTTTGTGTGAAACAGCAAATGTGACGTTACTCACCTGTCCAGCAGAAACAGAGCAACCTGTGCGTCGGTTTTCATTACCAGTGTTAACACGGGTCTTCCACCTGCCTGGTCATATATCTTGTTTCGCAATGTGTACTCTTCAGACCTTTTCCTCTTTGGCTGTTTCTCAGCCATCTTTCCTTCTGGACAGTGTCCTGTAATGAGTCCAGTGAATTTCTTAGCATATCATTAACCATGCTCCTTCAGAATAAATAAATTTCCCCTCTGATTTTAATTTTCAGTGAAAAAAAGTTCTGATAAACCCACTGTTCAATCTGTAAACTAGCAGCTATTTCCCTCAGAGGTTGATGCGGACCAAAATAAAGCTTAAAGAGTGTGATTATTGGAGACAATGAATGCTAATGTTGCTGTACCACAGGCAGTTGTTTTCTAATAAGTCTGCCATAACAACTTGCTTGAGAAGGTGTTAACATGTCACAGCCCGAGTGGCCAAAAAGTCTATTAATACTGCTTTAAAACATGCATAATTTAAAGTTGCCATACTTTGAGGTGATTAATAACAACACACTGCTATAAAACATAAAACTAGCACCAAGTTAGTTCTCACTTGGGCAAAGTTTTGTCTGGTTCCCCCATATTCCACTGGAAAACTAATATCCAAATAAAAACAAACAATGCTGATGCTGCACTGCCATACATCTAACACTTGTCTGGTACACCCTGGCGCTTGGGAAATGGATATGCACTGCAGTGTTGGGATGGAAAATGGACACAATACTCTTTCAATCTGTTGAGGACAACTACATTAAAGATAAGCAAAAAGAAATGTTCCAAGTCTGTCCCAGTGCTGAAAAGAAAGAGGTCAGAACTCCGGTGTGTTAGAGAGGACAGCAGAGTTCAAATAGAGATGTGTTCATACTGGTTTATTGTGAACCAACAATGCTGTGGGGAACATGGAGTGACATTTGAGAGAGAGAGGACCTAGGAGCTCTCCTGAAAAGATTAAGAGATTTTGAGAAAGGTGGAAAGAGGCAGACAGAGTGATGGATTGAGATAGGAGGGGCATGTCGACTGAAATTGGAAGTGAAGTATCTGCAGCACTTTGGACGCACACATACTCACCGTCACCATCTGACAATCAGGGGGAGCGTGTGTGAAGGGGAGGCACCTCTCATCCAGCTGTGTCCCTATTGCCCATCAGAGCTATCTGCCCCCTCCCGTTCACTTTCTCTCCAAAACCGTGTCTCTGTTTAGCCCTCACACATCATTAGCTAGAAACCCCATCGCTCTCTCCTAAGTCCTTTCTTTCTTAACAGCCTCTCTTTCCGCCCATACTCAGTCCCCCTACTGGACAGAGAGGGGGAGAGTAGCAGGAGGTTGGTGAGTCAGAGGCAGGTGTCTGACAGCCAGCCAGCCAGCCAGCCCAAGAAATTTCTCATCCACTACCTCCTGTGTTTCTTTCCCATCCACCTCTCTCTCTGTGTGTAGTCTGTTGAGGCCCAGCGCTGCTCACTGGAGATACCAAGACCCACAGAGGACAGCCAAACCCCAAGCCCCATATCTCCTCCTCTTCTGCTCCTCCTATCATCCATGCACTCCTCTTCTTTTTTCCTTCACTCTCATTCCCCTTCACCCTGACATTTTCTTTTTATGCACCTGAAAATTTCTCTCTCCTTTTCCGTGCTCTTTCATTTCGTCTAACGTCCCTCCCCACCAGAGTTTCCACTGCAGTCCGGTCTTTGTCCAGGTTTCTCAACCAGCGCCGTGCTGGCACACATAGCTCTCCTGCTGGGACACTGCTCACACAGCACATATGTTGCTATGGCCAAGTGTTCACTCACACACTCATAACACTTTATACAGATGCAGGCCAAACGAAGAGCCCCACTGAGAAATAAACGATGCTTGTTTATGTGCCGTGCTCTTGTTTCAAGTGGGTGTGTGTGTGGTGTGTGTGTGTGTATGTGTTTGCATTAAGCATTCATCCTGTCTAGTTCACCTTTGGGACAGCAACTCCCATCTCTCTGTTCCCTCTTTTCCTCTCTTGTTTCCTTTGTTTGTTTGGTAAAAATTCTTTGAGCTGCAATCAGATAGGTTTGTTGTCGCCCACATTTTGTACCTGGCTGCTGTTGGTGCCTGCTCCAACTTATGTGTTTTCAGTCTTTGCTCCCCTTTTACCACTGCAGTCTTCACATTGCCACCAAACTCACCTTGATGCACAACCACATACACAGGCAGTGCATGTATAAACACGTGCTGTACAATCAGGCTCTGTCTCTCTATGGATATTGATTCGTGCCAAGCCCTACTTCTATATCTCTTCTTACACAGTAGGTCTACATTCATCCTAGCTCACATCTACAAATAAGAGTGTCAAACTTCCTTGCCAGACACACTTTTTTTGACATGTGCAGAGGTTGTAATTTCCTTTTTTCCAGTTATTCCTGTGTGCAGCTCAAATCACAATGTTAGTAAGTACAGCCTGGTTGCTGATAATACAGTAAATGCCGGTTAAACATACGGTGGTAACTTCAAAAGGCTGAAAATGCACTATACTGGTGGTGGACAAATCTGTACAATATTCTGCAATCCATAGTAGGGATGTAACCTTGTAGGGTCATTCACATTCATGTTGATTAAGTTAATAATCAAACTGATCAATTTGAGTCATTATCACATGATGCTCCTATAGTGAGATAAATCAACTCTTGTGGTTTCTGAGGCTGTAGATTTTGGTTGATTAATTTCTGATAATAATTTATGTTGCTTCTGAAACTGTGCAATATAAGGTGGTAGGTATTTATGTTACTGTAGGAGTAATATAATATTTTTGGACTTACAAAGTCCAACTTGTAGCCGCTTATTATCCACAGGCCCAAAGGACAGGAGAACGCTACCAATCCAGAAAGTACTCTTACATAATTAAATGTCCTCAGAATGTAGCCAAATAAAAAAGACACTACTTATAATACAACAAAAGCTAATAAGTATGCTTGCTTCAGTGAACTCACTGACGTTCTCATGTCCTCACACTCATGTTCTTATCCTTTCTTTATTTTTACACCACTCAAATTAGAAAGGACGTTGGTCCAGTGTTGCCTCCATTCACCCTTTGAAAAAAAGGGCTCGCAGTTCAGAACAGAACCCTCCAGAAATGCTGCCAGACTCATCGGGCTTTCTGAGTGGATGTAATGACAAAGCAAGGAGACAAACATGTATCATATGTGGGTGGGAAAGGGCAAATGATAGAGAGAGTTTCTTATATGTTGTAGTCTGTGTCACTGCGATCACCTTTAGCCCCGGGTGAGTGGGTGGAGCAGCATTTGATTTATTGATTGCTATCTGGATGTAAAGAGAATTTCAACAAAGTCAAAAATGCTTCTGAAATAAAGTGCCTGCCCCTGCTTAAAGTGTACTTTGCCCAGTGCATGGAGGGTTATGATGTTTACATGTGTAAACACACAACCAGGACAAAATCTGATTGTAACCATTACACTACAGCAACTGAAAAACAGCCTGTAGCTTTTGTGCACACATACACGCTTGCACAGCCATCCATTTTTACTGCATCCATTCGTCGTATTCATCCCCTTAGCACCCCTTATTTCCTCCCTCCTTTCCTCTGTTCCATTTCCCCACCTCTAATTGCTCTGCCGGTTTCTCTTCCCTCAAATTCATTGCCTTTCATGCCCTCCACTTCTTATCACAGTGACTCGATATTTATCTCTGCACTGTTCTCGCTCTGATCACCTGTTCCCCTCTGCCTGCTCCCAGCTGTGTTTGTACATTGCAGTCCATGCACTGAGATGGCTCTAACAGCTGAGACACAACCATCAATCTATCTATAAATCAATCATGCGTTCACCTGCTGGTACTTCTGTGTGTGTGTGTGTATGTGTGTACGCTTGTATTCATGGGCACGCCTTCCATTTGCCTCCATTTTTCCTCAATATCTTCTTTCTCCCCCCTTTTTATTGAACTCCTTTAGGGTTTGTGGAGTGGTTTGGTCTTCTACGTTTATCATCTGCTTTGTTTTTGTGCCTGTCCTCATGTGACCATGCATGCAGGTGCATCAGTAGACGCACGATTGTAAATGAATGTATGTGTGTGTATGTGATCGCGTGTGTCTGCTTAAGCGCTTGACTGCTCCTCCTTTCAGCTTGACTTGTTTATCTTTCCCTCCTACCTTTATTTGCCAAAAGGCTCAATCCCAGAAGGCTTGTGACAGTTTTACTTGTCAAATGTGTGTTTGCATTTCCCCCTCTGTGTGTCTGCCTGTCTCTCCCTGTTGTTGGTTTGGTCTCGTTCACATTTAAAGTTTCCTTGACTTGTCTTACTCCTTGGTTTGGAATGGATTGGATTGTGAGTGGAAATTAGCATCAAACACAGTAAAATGGATTATTAAGGACATTGTACAGCAACATTTTGCCAGACACTAATATATGGAAATGTCATGCCATGTTTGAACAAAGAGTCCAGAGTTCGCATGAATACTGAGGTGAAGCTTCAGAATGTTTTGTCGGGTAAATTTAAAGTGACAGTTTACCTGACATTGTAGTAAGTCCTAGATTACCAGCATTGCAAGTGATGAGTACTACAGAGTACAAAGGTCAAAGTATAGTGCAAATACTTAAAAATATTCTTAATGGAATGAAGGAAGAAACAGGGAAAAAGTAAAAACTAAGAATATGGAGAGAGAAGTACATGGAGAATTAGAGAGTGTGTTTGCGTGGGACAATGATGTGCCATAGTCCGTCATAGTTTCATCAGTGCCAGCACAAACTTGAGGTGTAATCATTACTGGTATTTGAACTTTACCTCACTTCTTCTGCCACACACACTTTGCCTCTCCTCTTTATTCTTTAAATGAGAAACCAGTGGCTTGTGTTTGACGGAACTGTAGACACACTGCGGATGTGATAACAAGGTTCCCACACTCGTCAAGAAGGGAAAATCTCCTTGCCTGAACAGGTGAGAATCGAAACCTGACCAGTATACACTGTGGGAAGTGTCCAAATGGACTACAGTTTGTTAAAGTGAGTGGGCCTATATACTGACTAGAATTTGTTTTCTCCTGGGCTAAAAGTTCTCCAAAGGTAAACAAGCTGAAGCAGGTTTTTGGTTCTGTCTCGCAAATTCGACATGGCAGAAGCACAAAGACAGGCCAGGATTAATAGCTTAAAACGGAAAAGGATCCGGAACATCCAAGTGGCTTGATCCATTTAGCTGACAGTCTGGCTCACATTAGAAATGGAACAAAGTGACAGCCTACAAATCACCACCGTGTTTGTGTGTTTACATGATTAAATGGTGGAGGGAGTATTAAATCAAACTAAGCCTGCCTCACACTCACCAGCATAAGGACTCTCCTTTCTCAGTAAAACAACAACTCCTCTACATTCATTGCTCAGAACACCGATCCATTCTTGTTGACCACAAGTTTTGTAAGTTGGCAGTCTCTTTGAAAGTTATCTTTTGTTTGGAAGTTATATCAGACCCCAGAGCTGGCTTGTTGATACTGTATCAGCAACACGTCATTATTCTTGCACTCACATGTCATTATATAATCATATTT
>NW_024044632.1:0-27743 GCF_014851395.1 Micropterus salmoides
GGGGTTCAACAGTTACAATGCAGGGATATGATTATTCTGAATTTTCAACCACGTGAATCATGCAGATCCAGGGGGGATGGGGGTGGGTTTGAGCTGCCCCATTGAAATGGAATGGATTTAAGGATATCTGTAGGCTAAAGTACAAGAAAAATAATTCCTTTCCAAGTATCCACAAACATGTTGTTTGTGTTCGCTCAACTTCCGATTCTAAAAGGACAGCGGTGAGCAGGAGGAAGGCTACAGGGGAGAACTCGCTGGCAGAAATCATTAGGATTTCACTCTAAAATAGGGAACTGCTGGTAAGTGGGGTTTGCCGCGAAATATGTGCACTTGCTGTTTAATGTATTTTACAAGACAAAGTGAGCATGTACGTTAGTGTTTATTTGCCATGCTGTGCTTTTACTGCTTTTACATCACAGTACAAGCAGCCGTTAGATGTCAGGTAACAACAAAGGTGTGCTGCTAAGGAATGCTAAATTTATGTTTACATTTAGTTCTTTGAACATTTGTGTGATTTTCCGCTTTGTGCAAGGAAGAAAATGTATGAACTAGAATTGCACAGATTCTACGAGTTAAAGTGAAACTACATTGTTAGCTGCATCTAAAGCACCAGCTGGTTGGTAAGCAGTAAATAGTCTGCACCATCAAGTGGGATGAACTTAATTATCCACCAGCTAGAGTAAACGCTACTTGAAAGTAAAATTATACATTTTCTAAAATGATGCACTTTCCACACAGAATTATGTGAGCGTTCGGTGTATTTTACAAGGCGATGTGAGCATGCAAGTTTGTGTGCATTTGCCGTGCTGTTCACAGTACACTTGAGCTGCTAGGGAAAAACAGAATGAGCAGGTATTGATGGTGCCTTGTTTCTTATGTCTTGGTTACTTTCTTCTGAATTGTATTTCTGTCTGTGGTGTGAAAGCGACACAGACCATCGGACCAATACTACACACAGTATTTGATTTTAGCATTCATTCAAAAGCGAAACTCCATCTGTTGACAGAAGGAAGGACAAGGATGCAATCTGTATATACAATCTATATAGTGATCCAAAAAATCATTTGGTAACCATGGTAACACAATTGCACTTACAAAACAAAAAAAGTCCTTTCCTGTTTTGCAGTTCCTCTTTAAAATGTGAAACATGGCGGCCACGCACTCCCTAGAAGTAAAATACAACACTGTTTCTTTTTGTCACTTCTTGGTTCAAACCATGCGAAATGAACCACATGGTGAATGCAACCGTGAGCACTGCAGGCAGCATTGTAGCCATGTTTTTGCAGGTTCATTTAAATTAAGTTTAAAGATCAGAATAATCAGCTCGTTGACGGTCAATTGGAGACCACTGGGAGACTCAGGACAGTCGTGATTCTCGACCAGTGTAGAAAATGTACTCAACTCTGTCAGATCAGTCTGTCTCCAACAGTGGAAGCCATTAAGGCCATGCTGCGATACCATACCCCCATCACTATCTCACTGTTAGCCAGAGGGGTTAAAGGGTTCTGTGACCTTCCTCTGTTGGCGTGTGTGACTGTTTCTCTTTCCTTTCTGTCTGTCTGTCTTTCTCAGAGTGAATCATTCCATTAAGATCCCAGCATGCTGCAGAATGGAACGGAGCTGATGGGCTCGAGGCTGCACATATCCTCCATGACAACCAGTGATCGATGACGAATTACGGCACGCTCTAATGAAACCAGGCAAAGGGATTAAAAACAACCCTCCATAATTGCCAGGCTGTTAATACATTCCCAGTGGTCTTCCTTCAGAGAACCTCTCCTTCCTCTCCACTGCCTCACGCTTTCATTTCTGTTGTTTTTATTTACTCTAGCCTTCACACTGAAAAATCTTTTTTTTTTAATTACAGAATATTACATATTTAGACAGCATGACTTATAGCTAAATTAACCTCCCATCAAAAATGAACAAATGTAACAATACATTCATTGCAAAATTTAATGATTTATTTGCAGTGTGTAACTTTCAGGATGCCCACTCATTTAAGTCAAGTCAGAGTTTATTATAGTTTATTATAATATCCGAAAGCATGCCTCAAAGGGCTGTACATCCAATTGAAAAGAGCACTGAGCAACATTAGCAAAACACACAAACATACAGAAGTGAAATAAACTACATACAACTCATTACAAACGGAATATTCGACACATACAATGCATACAATAAAAACAGTCAAACAGTCAGTTGCGGCGTTCGCAAAATATACAAAACATACTGAATAAGTTGAGACATCACATATACGTGCATATGTGCACATAGAATGAGTATAAGTTGGATGACTGCTGTTTAGTATTTAGGGCAGACTTTAAAATTTACCTCACAGAAAGCTGAATGCAAGGAAATGCTGCAACTGCATTTAAAGTCAGGGCAGAGACACAGGTGATGAGAACAGATTAACAGCTGTTTGTCCCGTGGAGAAATTCATGTGAATAAACGTAAAAATACGCTTCGTATTCAGTCTGATTGCACTTGTAGTTACATGTTCTTTATGTTACCATCTCACATAAAGTTAAACGTACACTAGCTCTGACACGGGTTCCAATTTGTAGCTGAATAGCAGAGCATGATGTAAGCTTTAATGGTGGCATATCATATGACACAGAAGACACAGAGCAATATTATCTTTCACTATCTATTGTTTTTGGCCACCTGATGAATTTAAGTCTAATAGTCACTCTCCTTTTGGCTCAGTTTGGTTTCCCCCACTTCCTGACAGAAATGTCTGGCTTTGAGCTTTTAAATACTCCACTACTATGTTCAGTAGTTAGCAGCTTTGTTTGGTGCTGGGCAGGTAGTGTACAAGTTTATTTAGTGTTTCGCTGAAAACAGCTCAACAGTCTCATAATGACGCTAATGAGAAAGGTAACCCGAAAAAGTAAAGGAGCAGAGCTTAAAACCAGAACAATGAGTGGGAAGACCCAAAAACAGTAGAGCTGAAGGTGAAGAGTTATTCCCTGTGCTTTCACCAATGTAAAATTGGGTTATATAAATAAAAAGGAAATGACTTTACTAAGACCTCATAAACTACCTACAATATCTGTACATCCACGTTATCTGTCAGTGACTATTAATGTTCATAAATATATAACTCGGTGATACTGTTACTGTATATATCAGTGAACGTTCATGTATATTACTCCCCAATTCCCTGATTTCATTAGGTGGGTGATGAAGTGTCCAGTTTGCTGTTTTGCTGATACCACATAATTCTGTGCACAAGCGCTAAATCAGATTTCAAATAGGATGGGAAGCTAAAAGCAGAGAATGAATAAATGATCACATCATCAGATGGGTAGAGTCCTTTCTTACTGACTGAGTACAGTGTGTCAGAGTAAATGAGACAGTTTCTTCTCCTATTATTAATAACACAGGGGCTCCACAAGGGAGCACCATTTCCCCAGTCTTACTGACCCTTCATATAAATGAATGTAGAAGCAACACACCTGAACATGTTACTATTAAATTTGCTGACGATATAGCAATTGTTGGTTTGATTAAAGACGAGGAAACTAGCTACCGGAGATGGGTTGAGCAGTTTGTGGGGTGGTGTAGGGCATGTTTTCTTCTGCTGAACACCAAGAAAACGAAATGTAAATGCTCCATATTTGTATAGCGCCTTTCTAGTCTATTCGACCACTCAAAGCGCTTTTACACTACATCTGCATTCACCATTCACACACTGGCGGAACAGCCACCAGGGGCAATTCAGGGTTCAGTATCTTGTCCAAGGACACTTTGACACACAGCCTGGAGGAGCCGCGGATTGATCATTCTTGACTTCAGAAACGTTAACAAAACCCACCAACCACTTACGGACTTATGGATGGAGAGAGTACTGAAATGGTAGATGATTATAAATACTTAGGAACAATAATAGATGCTAAACTGTCATTGAATTTTAATACAGATGTTGTTTATAAGAAAGTGTCTATATTTTATGCGGAAACTTTTTGATGTGGACAGATCAAAGAAATATTGTTCCTCTTCCACTGCTCCTTTGTTGGAAAGCATATAAACTTTTTGTTGCATTGCCTGGTATTTCACGTTGTCAGTGAATAATAAAAATAAACTGCACAAGATAGTTAATATGTCCAGTAAGATTGCTGGAGAACAGCAAACTAGCATGTTGACGATCTGCGAGTCCTGATTGGTGAAGAAGGGGCAGGTGATTATTAGAGATGTATCGCATCCCCTATTTGGCGAGCATGAGCTCTTACCATCAGGCAGATGGTAGGGCCCGCAGGGCTAGTATTGTATTTCTTAACAAACAATAAAACAGAGCTCAATCTCAGTGTGTCGGCACGCAACCACACGCTAAGACAGAGTCTGTTTAGCAGGAAGAAAGCATTGCATACATGCCCCATGTATTTTGGCTGTGAGGGTTAAAAAGACAAGGAAACAGAGAACAGTGCCCAGTTATGCTTTAGTCCAAAAACAAAAAAGACTCTTCTTAATGGATGGGTGTGTGGGTGGAGGGTGAAAGAGAGATGGGGGCGAGATGAAGAGCATAGAAGGGGGGCTGAGATGAATGAGGGACATGGGCCCAGATGCTCAGATAAATTATTCACTTCATTCTTCAATACTGTCCTGCCAGCTGCCTTTCATTGAGCGTGTCAGGTGCCCACTAAGGAAGGCACAGGAGGAGAAGTGTCACTCATGTCAAGGGGTGAAGGAAGGAAAGAGAGCTGGAGACGCAGATAAAATAAAAGAAAGATAAAACTTTTATTAAGAGCTGGAATGGGCTGCGCCAGCTACTGGTAAATCTTTTTGGTAGCAAATAAATTGTTTGCAGTGGCACCGTTCAATCAAGAAATCAACATGTTAACAGGAAGCCACTGTAGCATCACAAGCTGAAGCATAACTTTACTAAAAATAACAGTTTTATGGGGAGAATACGATATATTAAACTTAACTGAAACCCTTTTTATCAATTATATCTGCTTGTGGAAATATCTGTTTTAGAGTCAGTAGGAATTAATGCAGTTTAGGACAACGCTGGCATAACGTTACATTTGGGAAATGTCATTTTTATTTTTTCCATCATTGTTAATCAGCAAATATCAAGTCAGATGTGTCGACCATACTCCATCTTTTACTCCTCACTCTAAATGAGTCATCAATCAAGTTTTATCATTTGGTTCAGTTAGCTTCACAGTTACAACCCTGCAATTATGTAATATATAACTTGTTATGTAAGTAAAAGTTCGTGTGGCACAACTTGCTTTCATTTATTAGTCCATATAGCTCCACCTAGTAAACATTTGTGTTATAACTGTCAGTTTGCAAAGGGGTGATGCAACTGGCTTCTGCTTTACATGAAAATAAATGCTTTCATCCATGCCATCCAAAAAAAGCCACACTAATTTACAATCATTAGTTGTACCCAAGAAGCTTCTGAGGTAATAGGACGTGAATATTACGCCGAGCAGTACTCATTGCCATGTGCCGAGCACTGTGATGGTGACTTCCTGGAGAGAAACTGTCGCTGATGAAGCAGGCTGATACAAAACCACTCAGACTTTCTCTCAGTCACTGAGCCAGACTCCATCACCCTCACGCAAAACTACAGACACTCCATTCTCCTTCAAGCTGCATCTAAGAGCCCACATTATGCTGTTTTCATGTGGGTTTCTATATTCATCAGCCAGGCAGACACGTTTGAGGAGGGTATAGTATGTTTTCTTATGTTGGGCCAAAAGAGCCCAGTTGCCATTGTTGTTGCCTGGATGCACAAGCAGTTTTAATCCCACTATACTGCAATAGTCACTTCTTCAACCCACGCACACACCCACACCCGTTTAACAAGTGCTCAATTAGTATACAGTCTGAAATGGGCTTCTTAAAAGAACAGTTTGGTATTTTGGGAAAAACACTTATTTGCCTTTTTGCAGAGAGTTAGATGAGAATGTCTGATGTCTGTCTAGTATGTATATAGCTACAGCCAGGAGGCAATTAGCCTAGCTTAGCATAAAGACTGCAAGCAGAGGTAAACAGCTAACCTGGCTTGCTCTCTTCAATGTTAAAAATATCTGCCAACCTGCACCTTTAAAGGCCAAAATGTGCTTAAACAGCCACCATTATTTTCTGTGTACAGTCCCCACACCGGAAGCAACTGGGTGCAAATTAAATTCAATACACCTCAATTGAAATCTCTTAGAGGGATCTCTCAAAATCCCAGCACATAAAACACAAACTAGCTGCATGAGTCTATAACTTTAGGCGTGAGTGAGAGAACATGTTTGTTGGGTGAACTGAGCCTTTCAAACTAAGACATGTATTCAACATCCACCAAATCAACCTACCTCGCTGAAACACGGCAAGTCCAACGTTATCTACATTGCTACGGATTAGTGCTCAGTTGACAAGTAAGAGGCCGGGGATTTGGATGTGATTTACAATTGAATCCTCATTGAAATCTGAGAGAGAAGCAACACAAGACCAAACAAACAACCTGGGATTCTAATAAACGACCTCAGATTTCCAGTTAAGCCCCACAAATCTCTGACAGCGGCGCTAAGCCCTCGGCGGGACTCCCTGCTGTGATATTCACACTCTTTTGCTAAATCTCACCTGATTATTGAGCTTTGTCATCATACTCTCAAAATCTAAACGCAGCCATTTAATTATATGGCATGGCATGATTCTACCAATAACACACGCAGAGTAAATTGATTCTCTGTAATTTGGAGGTCCATTTTCTGCTGCTGTTCAACTCATTTAATTCGTAATGGCTCAGTGTGACTTGTTATGGTTCCATTTACGGTAATAGAGCTATATATGCATTTGCAAAACTGAGGAGACACAGTAACAGGCAAAGACATACTGTACTGTATGTGAACTATACTTCCTTTCTATCACACACATAGGGTTTTTAAACACAGTTAGCCTGGTCTGGCATGGCAGTTTGTTTACAGACTGATGGCTGCTAATTGCTGTAGAGTCACGGGTCTGGTTTTCAAATGCCGGGGTAGTGGTCTGGATGAAAGCAGCTGCCGGGCACTCGGGGGCCACATTAACACACGTAGGGGCTGGAACACAAGTCGGCCAATTACAGAACAGCTCTGTCTGTGTGGAACACCACATCACACGCTACACATGCCCAAGGCCTGCTCGTGTTTGTGTGTGGGGGTGTGCACGCACACGGGTGTTTGTTTTGAAACTTTCAGATGTTCAGCGTTGCTTGACAGCAGTTCATACAAACAGCATCCTGATCTGAGCTGACTGTAATCTTTGAAATAGGTACGTCACAGAAGGAAAAGCACAGGTGTGGATAATAAAATGAATGATGGATTGAATAAAAAACACAAGTGGATATTTTTTATTTAAGCATTTCTGTGGCTCTGGCATGATGAATTTACCATTTCATTCTTTTGACTCACGAAGCCCAAATCAGAGTGAATGAAGGAAAGAGCTACAGAATCTCACATTAAGTTTTAAAGTGGCCTCACAGGAGAACATTTCACCTACTGCTGTTTTGTTCTTGTAACATTTTTTATTGCACATACACTCACCGACCACTTTATTAGGTACACATTGCTTGCACCAGGTTGGACCACCTTTTGCTTTCAGAACTGCCTTAATTCTTCGTGGCATACTTTCAACACAACACTTTTGACATGATAGCATCACACAGCTGCGCAAATTTGTTGGCTGCACATCAGTGATGCAAATATCCTGTTCCACCACATCCCAAATTTGCTCTATTGGATTGGGATCCGGTACTGTGGAGGTCGCTGGAATTTAGTGAACTCATTGTCGTGCTCAAGACACCAGTTTGAGATGATTTGAGCTTTGTGACATGGCGCATTTTCCTGCTGGAAATCATAAAGGGATGGACATGGTCAGCGACAATACTCAGGTAGGCCTGTTGTGTTTAAACGATGCTCAATTGGTGCTAAGGGGCCCAAAGTGTGCCAAGAAAATATCCCCCACACTGTTACACCACCAGCAGCAGCCTGAACTGTTGATACAAGGCAGAATGGTGTTGTTTACGCCAAATTTTGACCCCACCATCTCAATGTTGCAGCTGAAATTGAGACTCATCAGACCAGGCAACGTTTTTCCAGTCTTCTAGTGTCTGATTTTGGTGAGCCTGTGCGAATTGTAGCCTCAGTTTCCTGTTCTTAGCTCACAGGAGTGGCACCCGGTGTGGTCTTCTGCTGCTGAAGCCATCTGCTTTAAGGTTCGACGTGCTGTGCGATCAGAGATGGAATTCTGCATCCTTGGTTGTAACAAGAGGTTATTTGAGTTACTGTTGCCTTGCTTGCCACCATTCTGCCCATTCTCCTCTGACCTCTGACATCAACAAGGCACTTTCGCCCACACAACTGCTGCTCACTGGGTGTTTTCTCTTTTTCGGACTCTTCTCTTTTTCTCTGTAAACCCTAGAGATTGTTGTACATGAAAATCCCAGTAGATCAGCAGTTTCTGAAATACTTAGACCACCCTGTCTGGCACCAACAACCATGCCACGTTCAAACTCACTTAAATCCCCTTTCATCCCCATTCTGATGCTCGATTTGAACTTCAGCAAGTTGTCTTGATAACGTCTATATGGCTAAATACATTGAGTTGCTGCCATGTTATTGCTGATTTGTGTAGCTGGTGAGTTTATATTTGTGTGTGTATGCAAATGCGCGAGTATGACATTGCAACACTAATGTGCGCATTGGCTGTCCTTACCAATATGAACATCCAAATTTCACCCTTGGATTATGCCCATCTGTTGCTGCTTGAAGAATGACATTTACTGCAAGTAAGTAAAAAAAATAAGTGTCATGTATGTCTTGTCATGTATTCAATTCAAGGTCATTGTACTGCAATTATTCTGCTAATTAAGAGAACTGCCTTTCAGTTTCCTTCTGATTTGATGAATCTGCTCATTAATCAGGCTAATTGAGGGACATAACACAATTTAATTATTTCAATATTGTAAAATAATGTAATGTACAACTGAGTTAGTCTGAATGTGCAAAGTTCTGCCATCTGGCGAGGAAAAAGCATACACCTCCGGACTTCCTGATGTTAAAAATGGACTTGTGAGCAGACTGCACAGGCTATGGATTACAGGATTTAATGTTGCTATTTATATTTAACTCCAGCATTCATTAACATGGTGGATAGGCTTCCCTGCAGTTCAGGAGGTTCAAGATGGAAGAAGAAAGGAGAATGAGACCAAATTTCTTCCATTACCTGAGATTAGGATGCCTGGGATGGTTTTCTCTGTTCTGTATAAGGTCCAAGGACAGACACAATACTGACGGGCCGCCAAGCAGACAGTCAAAGAAAAGGCATAAAAGGAAAGGTAAAGTTGGAGACTAACCAATAGATTGAAAGCAAAAGAGAGGGCAAAGGAATCAAGAAAAAGATGTCAGCCAGACAACAAATACAGCCACACAGACCACGGCGTAGTTCATTTTAAATTAAAAAGTAATATGGAAATTGTGTTTTCTTTTTCCAGTCTCCCACCAGGCTGTGCAGACTTTAAAGGGAACATTAAATGTTTGGAAGCACTATTTGTTCTCCATAACCCAAGGCTCTTTGGTGTTTGATTTTTAATGGGTCAAAAACAAGTACATGCACTCTTGTTGTTTCATATTACCCTGCTGCTTGTTAAAATTAAAGTTTCTTTTTGTGTAAGAAAATATAAACTAAAAGGAAGTTGCAGCTATTGTGCATACTTTTTAACTTTTTATAATAAGATAGAAATTCTATGGATTTGCGGAAAAACGTTTCATGTCTTCGGGTGGACGGTTCACTTGGCAGCGGTTGAAATTTGAGGTCTGGCATTGCTAGAAGTTGGTGTCAATGCCCGCGTCGCCCTACTGACCACAGCACGTCATAGCCCTGTGGCCTACGAACATGGATGCAAGACCTTTTTCCCTACTTTTTAAACAAACCAAAATACAGTTGGTTATTTCCCGTTAGTGACTTGCCTGACTGTCCCTTTACAAAATTCAACATTTACGAGGGCCCATCATGTTGTTAAATTTGTATTTCACTCAGGAAGTGGAAGCTAGCAAATTAGGATAACTAGCTTCCACTCAAAAAGTGGATTAGCTTGACATGTGTATGTATATATGTATATAAATTACAGTATGTATTGCTTGATTTTTATTTGATTTATTTTATATACCATATTACCGTATTTAAATACACATTTAATTATCTGTTAAGTTCTGTGTGTGCAGCATGAAGGAACACCACATTTTTGTTTCGTTATACAACCTTGTTTTGTATAATGACAAATAAACAACCATGTACTTTGTACCTAATGTTAGTAGGAATTTTATTTTTAATTATGATTCTGGCTCCAAATGATTATGAAAACAAGATAATCAAGATAAAACAATTAATGGGCTGCATTCTGTTTGGTAATGATGCTCTGAGTTTGCCTTGTAACTGCATCTCCCTAGAGAACACCAGAGTTGAATTTTAGCATTGTGTAACATAACGAGTTGCCGTTAACTCGAGTAGTTCGCCTGTCTCTGCTCTGCTCCCGTCGACGAGGAGCCCTCTCAGTAGCCCATCTGCATCCCAAAGCAGTCAACCTGCAGGAACACAGAAATGCTGTCATCCTCTAGCACTTTAAGGTGTTGCTTAAAGTTATAAAGTTTGTTATAAACATGTTATTTCATGGCCTATTTGGGACTTTTGGGGGTGAGGTTGGGCATATATAATGCATATATAATAAGAAAAAATTAAGCATTTGATTTTAAAAGTTCAATAAATGCATGATGTTTCCCAAGTCAATGGTATTAAATAATCGTGATCTCAATATTGACCTAAATAATTAAGTGTGATAAACAAAAGTGATTGAGTGCTGCCATAACTGAGCATCCCTAAAAGTTGGCAGTGATTCCTGCTAGACCTGTTATTCCCAACCAGAAAGGGTACTTACAACTTACAATTTGAATAAAACACCATATTGTCAGAGCGAGTAACAGCCAAGCTGATAGTGATGGATAATGGTTGTAACAAGTGATGTTGTTAATGAAGAGGTACTGAAGAATTGGAAGCCACTGCATTTTTCATTCATTTTTTTTCAACACCTGCTGGGGTCAGCGACAGCTCCTGCGAACTGAGTGTTGAGTTTATCCCACATCATAGAAAAAAGAGAGGTCCAGCTTGCCAAAAATTCACACCCTCTGGAGAACTACTGTAGAGAGTGCAATGACAACATTAAAAATACAGCGATCAGCCATAACATTATGACCACTTGCCTTCCCGACGTAGGATCCTGAAGGAGGCTGTGCTCAGACGCTCCGGAGGCCGTCTCTACCCTGCACCGGCGGGTAGCCCTTCTCTCAGGTCTGTTACTGCTACTCCAACACAATACTTGGCAGCTCACACACTCCATCCTCAGTCCGCACGCAGTGTTGAAGCAGATTCTGCTCAGTCCTGCTCTGGAATCCCACAACCGGCATCTCCTCGTCCTCTTTCTCCCCAACCACACTAATAATTGTGTTATCAAGTACGCTGTGATGAATTTAACTCCTTTGAAGTTCTCACTCTTAAAGTTGGAGGGTTGCAACCTGTCATATTTGTTATAATTTATCGCCCCCCAAAACCGCCTGGAGGATTTTTATCAGAACTTCCTGAATTTTTATCTACTCTGGTTTTAAATTATGACAGAATTTTTCTTTGTGGCGATTTTAATATTCATGTTGATGACCCCACCAATGTTAAAGCAACTGACTTTTTAAATATGGCCACTTCTTTTAACTTCAAACAACATGTCAAAGGGCAAACACATAACCGTGGTCATACACTGGACTTGGTTTTTACCCGGGTGTCAGCATTTCCTCTGTGGAATTAGTGGACATGACCATATCTGACCACAGATGTATTGTTTTTAGCTGCGATTCGCCTGTTACTCATGCCGCCTCACCAAGCTCTGTGTGTTCTCGCTTCTTTAATGAAAAAAGTGTTTCAAAGTTTTGCGCATTCTTTCAGAGCCAAAGCCAACACCTGTCTGATTCCAACACCAAGAATTTGGTCGATCACTTCAATCATATCTGCTTGTCGTCACTAAATATTACTGCTCCTCTAAAGGTTAGGCCTACGTCTAAAGCTAGTAAGCAACCCTGGATAAATGACAGCATTCGCAGCCTAAAAAGGGAATGCAGGAAAGCAGAGCGCAGATGGAAAAAATCCAGTCTCCAAGTCCATTATCTCAGTCTGAAGGATTTATTAATTAATACAATAACATGGTTAAGGATGCGAGAACACACTATTTTTCTGAACTCATTACTACACATAAACACAATCCCAGGTTTCTGTTTAAGACTGTGGATCAGCTGGTAAACCCAACCCCTCCTTGTGCCTCAGCTGGAAGTAATGATGACTGTGAATTGTTTTTATCTTATTTTACCAATAAGGTGGTGTCAATCAGAGCCTCTATTATCTTAGCAACAAGAGAGTTTTAACCAGTTTTATCCCATCGACTTGTCTGAGCTTTTAAAAACAGTATCACAAATGAGAGTGTCCTCCAGCCCATTGTTGTTACATGTTATACCTACAAAGTTTTTACTGAAAGTAATAGATTTTGTTGGGCCCCATTTGATCTCTGTTTTCAACAGCTCCCTATCTACTGGTTGTGTCCCTGATTATTTTAAAATGGCTTGCGTGAAAACACTTTTAAAGAAACCTGGTTTAGATCCCTCCCTCCCACATAATTTTAGACACTGAGGCACTGGGTGGGGATCTCTGGTACTGCCCTAGAATGGTTTTCATCCTACCGGTCAAATAGGAAGTTTTGCGTGTCTGTAAACAACTATGTCTCCTCGTTCTGTCCAGTTAAATATGGTGTGCCTCAGGGGTCAGTCTTAGGACCCATTTTGTTTTCCTTGTATCTGCTCCCCTTGGACATATTATCCATAAACATGGCACTTTTCATATTTATGCTGATGACACAAATATACTTGCCCGTCAGATCCACAGACCCTGGAATGCTGAGTTCACTTTGTGAAGTTAAAAAATGGATAATTTCCTCCAGCTGAACTCAGACAAAACAGAAATCCTGGTCATTGGGTCCCAGCAGATGGCAAAACAAATACTGCCATCTGCTGGTTCCCTATTAAATCACATTAAGCCTGTGGCAAAGAACCTTGGTGTTTGGTTTGATAGTAATTTAAATTTGAGCAGCACACCACAAAGCTTGTTCAATCATGTTTTTATCAACTTAGAAATATAGCAAAATTTGATCTATGTTAACTTTTAAGGACACCGAGACCATTTTACATGCCTTCATCTCATCACGCCTGGATTATTGCAACAGCCTTTTCACCTGTTTAACCCAAAAATCTATTGATCGACTCCAGACTATCCAGAACTCAGCTGCCAGGCTTTTAACCAGAACAAAGAAATATGACCACATTACTCCTATTTTAGCTTCATTACACTGGCTCCCAGTATGTTTTAGAATTGACTTCATGGCCTCTCGCCTTGTTATATTTCTGAACCTTTAGTCCCATACACACCAGCACGTACCTTGAGATCCTCGGGCAGAGGTCTGTTGTCTGTTCTAGAGTCTCGACTGAAAACTAAAGGGGACAGAGTGTTTGCTGTCAGGCCCCGAGGCTCTGGAACAGCCTGCCCGAGGAAATCAGGTCGGCTGAGTCAGTGAACTCTTTTAAGTCCCTTCTTAAAAGATACTTTTATAGGAGAGCCTTTCCCGATCTTATTTGACTTTATTTTATCCCTTTTATTTTATTCTATTTTACTTATTTTATATTTATCTTAAACGTGTATTTTAGTCTTTTCAATGTTTTCATGCTTTTATCTTGTATTGTTTTTGTATTATTGTTTTTTGGGTATTTTTGTCTTTACACTTTGTAACTTGTTTTTGAAAAGTGCTCTACAATTAAAGATTATTATTATTGTGTAGGTCCCCCTATTGCCACCAATACAGCCCTGACCCATCGAGGACTGGACTCCATTAGAACTCTGAAGGTGTATCTGGCACCTAGACATTAGCAGCAAATCATTCCTCCATGGATCGGAATTGGATTGAGATCATGGGACTTCAGAGACCAAGTCAACACCTTGAACTAGTTGTTACGTTCCTCAAACCATTCCTGAACCATTTTTGCTTTGGGGCAGGGCACATTATCCTGCTTATGGATGAAAGATACTTTTGTTACAGATTAATAACTCACCACTCTGAAACTCTTGCTCCAGTGCAAATTGCCAACCTGGTCGGCAACATGTAGCCTACAGCTGAATCGAAGCTGTTTATCGTCTTCTCGCTGACCCGCCTTTCACTGCTTCTGATTGGCTAGTAGTCCTTAACTATGAAATGCGCATGTGCAACCTCCCAACAAAGATCATGTAGAGACAAGATGTATCACTCCATAGCTAAAACATAAGCCTTCAACACAGGGTGAAAAGAGGAGCTGCAGCAATGTGCAGTATGACAAAAAATATGGTGTTTTTTGAAAATTAAACCATGTTAACCTGTTCTGGTACAACCCCTAAATAGGATTTTGAACTTTAAGTAACAGTATAGGTCTAGGTTTTTATGATTGATTTGAGTCTGCAATATATTCAGTATGTGTGATTCGTAAATGTAAAAGCAGATAATACTAATACAAGTAATTTCAGGCAAATGTGTGTCATTAACACAGCTGGGTGAGCACTGCTGTCACCAGAGGGCTTGTAAGTGTAATTACACCTGGTTTGGTCTGAATATTTTTCAGCCAGCAGTCAGATCACAAATTAACAGTCAGGGTGCATTGAAGTGAGGCAGCAACACAGTTTGGGGACATAAAGTTTTTAGAACGAGCAGAACTGATTCTGTTTCAACTCATCATTATGCACTGTGTAACTGGGCTTCTGGCTGGAGCATGGCCTACTTTTTTGGAAATCTCACGGTTTTGTTGAAGAAAATTGTCAAAATTGAACAATCACATGAGAAACACACCGACTTGTGTAGTATCCAGCCCTGCAGTCCAAACAGGCCCCACCCTCCCTGTATTCATAAAGCAACACTCTTTATCAAGCATGTCTGATGTAGCCGCAGCTACTAAACTATTTGTTACTCAGTGTTAACATAAAGCTTACCAGTAAGTTACTTTATGTTACATGCTAACCCTAACCCATAGCTTACCAAGAGACATGTTTGTTGCCACTTGTGGCTACTGCAGGATATAAAAGTATAAAAGTAGTTGGAAGCTGGTAAAGTAGGTTGTATTTTATTTTGAAAAAGGTTTTAATTTAACCAAACTTCACAGCAAATTGGTCCGACTCAAGACAGTCAAAACTAGACAGCCTTGTGCAACTTGTTTGTAAGAATATTTGTAGGATGTCAGCCAAAGTTAAAGACTTGTCTTTCTTTGTCCCAGGTGTGAGTGTGTTTGTGCACACTCTCCAAACTACACATCCACCTTTCTTTTGTCTGTAGTGGACAATAAGGTATTATCTCATTCACACACAAACATACTTACGCAGCACTGGAAACACAACAGCAGAACAAAAAGAATAATCAAAGCATGTCCTCAAAATTAACAGCTCAATTCCATTCTTCATTCACAAAAAAAGATGCCAAACATCAAAAGTATGTTTTTTAATGAGGTAGCACTGCGACGAGAAGAAATCATTGAAGTTGTTTACTGTGTTCCCATTTTTAATTAAGCGAGCCAGACCCAGTCTAGGGTGGAGAACGTGCTCTATTCAGTGGAACGGATACCTCAGCCATGATGAATGAGCTGTCATCTCCAATTGTTGCTGAACCTCTGTCTCCTTGACACCCAGCGATCCCACTGCAGCTAGTCAGTGCTACATGGTCAAAGGTCAAAGGTCACACCAGTATGCTAATGTGGGCACCGGCATGGAGCCAGACAACATCTAGTGTATCGTAAGCTGTGACATAGAGAAACAGCTTATTCTGCTATCAGTGCAGTGCAAGGCAGGGGGGGTGAACAATTAATATCAAAGCAGCACTTATACATGACTGTTTTTACAAGAACAAAGTCAAGGAGAGATGCTGCATCTGAGGCGTATCAGATCAGATGTCATAGCCTGGAGTGTGTGGAAATTTGGAACAGAATATAGGAACAGAGTGCACTGACGAAAGCCACTGAGGAACAAAGTTTGGCACTGCTGTGACAGGTGACATCACTGTGGCCCTGGCCACATTCTCTGCAGAGAAAATGACATCTTTGCTCAGATGTGGGACAGTTTGAAAAACCTTTGAGGAATAGCCTAGAAACCTGCATTAACTGCACCCAAGTCCCAATTTTTGAAACAATGCATTCGTGAACTTATGCAGGGAAGGCTTCTTATTTCTAGCAAGTAACCACTGATTTTGAGGTTGGTTAGTTGCTAGAATAGGGTGACCATATTTTCAAACCCCCAAACCAGAACTCTTCATGCACACGCACATGTGCTTATGCACGTACCATCAGTGTTTTTCCCAGGATTGGGACAATAATTTCAGCACTTAGTAGACCTACCCAGCACACCTTTCAACACCATAGATTTCATTAATGCAACATTTTCGTTGCTGGGTACTTTTCAAAGGTGCAAGCCTCCTGGAGCTCTTCAGAGAAGACAGACCTTTTCTTCGGTATGACAGCTAACTGTTAGCATACCTAGCATACTGACAGGTTCTGTCAGACACAAATGATGCATTTGCCTATGACTCATAGGCTAGTAGGAGCCATGACATATGAAAATAGCAGCATTGTTCTTGTATTGCAGGGTAGCACTTATTGTCTTTTAGTAGAAAGAAAAAAATGTAACATCCGACTTGACTGTTTGTAGCATTCTAACATAACCCTGTTTGGATGCTCACAAAAGGAAAATAGTTGGAAAACTAACTCAGAAGTTATTCATTTTATTTAATAAAATCATAATACTAAATAAACCACCCCAAAAATAAAAGTAAATGTGGCAGCTCCTTTATAGTGCTTCCTGGCAAGGAATAATTGTCAAGATTAAAAATAATTCCTTGATTAACTTAAATCTAACAGCAAAAATCCTCTCTGACATTAACCTGACAACAACATACAAAAGAGTTATGGATAAGCTCCTGACAAAATCGCTCACAATACACAAAATCCTTTAGGCAGGCAGCAAATTACCTTACAATTAAGCCGGCAAGTGCAGCCCCTCCTACATTATATGAAACCAGAATTTCCCTTCAATAGATTTATGATAGCAAGGAGCTACTGAATTAGTATTTGGTGCATGGCCAGGGAGGCAGCCATTAGCAAAAGGAAATCCAATGTTGAGTTTTTTCATGCCGTTTAGCAATTCACTTAATGTAGCTTTGTGGCTTGTGGGCACCGGACTTAACCTACCTACCCTGCATAGTGTCTTTTGCCAAATGCTTCAACATTATTTCTCTGCTGTCTGCAGAATATGAATTCCAATAATGCTGTGAATCATGTGGTTTGATGTTGGGTAAATATCACCACAGAGTATCTTTCAAACCTCACAATATTCACATTAATATCCCATTCCCTTTATGTCTTATTATAAATAGTAGACACTCGAGTTGTGTATGTATGTATAGGAGCTGAGCTCCCACACTGTCCACCCTGTCATGAACATACCTGCATAAATCTCTGTAAAATGTTTTCATTACAATATTAGATCTTTTGAAAGGTGTGAAGTCCCTTTTCTATTTGTTTGCTTTCATTTAAATATCTAAAATATTTAACATAAACTGTTTTTAAAGAAAAAGTATTTCATTTATTTGGAAGTAAGGTGCAGTAAAAGAGGGTTCATTCAAACCACCTTGCAGGGATGAGATGTAATTGATGGGTAGTAAGACTGGAGCAAGACTGGATGGCGTGAGAAGGCTGAAAGTGCACGTGTGTGGCAGGGAGGCAGATTAGGACTGATCCTGAAGCATAAAGGAGTCCATGGTTAGCAACACGCAAGGAGTAAGAACCAACAGTAAATCACAAAAATCTAGAGCGCGCTAGAAACTTGACTGAGGTAAACTACCGCTGTAGTACAGGGAATGATCATACAGCAAGTGGAAGTTGAACCAGGATAGATTTACTAGTCTCCAGCAGTGTAAAGTACTCCTGTGTGGAGAGTTGCCTGTTGTGTGTGATCCCCCACAGTGGACCCAGTTTCTTGGCTTGGGCCACACAAACCTCTGCTTCCCCAGGAGTGTGCACTGAGGAGGCACTCCCAGACTCTTTTGAAACAGAAGCCCGGCAACACTGCCGTAAAGAAGAACCTTTTTCACACTGAACCAAACAACATGCCAGCGTTCCAAAAGCAACAGAGGTATGACGTGTAACATATAAAATGGGTAGGTCAAATCAAGCAATCTGATTGGTTCATAGTATTGATATAATGAGCGTATACAATGGGTATGACGTCGAATTCCTTCGCACAGATCGTATCACTTTGCTAGGAACGGGGTTCGAGTTATATTTTTGATCTGCCATCACTTTTCGTAAAACTGTCAATATTCGACATCTACATATTTGAATTTTCGCCTCAAAACTTCTCAGAAGTGGATTTAGTGATAAAATAGTGTACGAAACTAGTAAAAGCCGTTCTGTTGTTGGCCTCTCTCTGTGTTCCACTACGTCGTTGAGGGGGAGAAGTGTCCACCGTTCCACACTCAACTTTTTGCCCGTTATGAGCGCACCATCCGGGTACTCTCAGTGCACCGCATTTTGCCATATTTCTCAGTATGAAAATAGTAAACGCAAGTATGGAAGGGAGACACAGCAAACATGTTTGTGCGATTGATTTGATGCTAGCAGCTGCTATCTGGTTTCAAATCCCCCATACCACATGTAACAGGTCATCACAACGTCCCACCCCTGTCTCATCCTGCAGGCTTCCCCATTGCTCTGTTAATACCTCAACTGCTGGCTTAATGGCAGAACAACCGTCCAGATTCTTGTTTCATTCATAAAGAATGGCGAGGTGGAATAACAACGCAACATTTCTGCCTTGAACAGCAGTTTAAAAGGGGCCAATGTAAGCACATGCTTTTGGTAGATAATATACCACAACCATGGCCATGAGTTGTGTGTTCCAGAGATGGGTACTCGAGTTAGAGACTCGGACTCGAGTGCGACTTAAGTCGCACACACAGTGACTTCAGACTCGACTTGAGACTCGTCCTCAAAAGACTTCAGACTCGACTCGGACTCGAGGTGCAGGACTTGTGAACAATGTTTATTTTTAGGAAACTTCTGATGAGCGTGCTGTTATTCCCCTCCCTCCGTTACCTATAACCTGCCGGCAGCTGCTGAGCCATTTATCATAAACTTTGGCTCTGAAACTTCATAAAACAACCAAAGACGCGCTGAACGCAAATAGGTTAGTAACCTGTGGTGAGTAAACATGTTTAGCTCAGCATTGGCCATCTAACGTTAGCTTGCTTCTTGCTTCAGCTACGACCGACGAGAGGTTAACTCCTTACGTCCCGCTGGCTGCCATCACGTTAATTATTACCATTGGCTAGAAAGAGGTTACAGGTTTATTGTTGATCATGTAACCTTACAGTTTTATTTAGTTATAACGTTACACTGGTTTGAGAGTCTAGTGGATTGTTGATTTACAGTAGTTTAAGCTGTCAGTGATTGCATTGCACATTATGGTTGTGCTCTGTAAGTTAAAAACAGGTTATAGGTTTATTGTTGACTATGTAACTTTACAGTTTTATTTAGTTATAACTTACACTGGGTTTAAGAGTCTGGGGAGTGTGTTGACTTACAGTATTTAATAAGATGTCAATAATTGCATTGCTCTGTAAATGAAAAACAGGTTACAGTTACAGAATTCCTTATAGCTCTGCAGTTTTATAAGCAGCCTGGACTGAACGCAGCAGGTGATACAACATTCGTAATAACCTCGAGAGACTTGAGACTTGACTTGGACTCTAGCTCAAAGACTTGAGACTTGACTTGGACTGTAGCTCAAAGACCTGAGACTTGACTTGGACTCTAGCTCAAAGACTTGAGACTTGACTTGGACTGTAGCTCAAAGACTTGAGACTTGACTTGGACTGTAGCTCAAAGACCTGAGACTTGACTTGGACTCTAGCTCATAGACTTGTGATGGTCTCTCTGGTGTGTTCACATGTGAAGTGGTCCGCATCTGTCGGTGTCTGTGAGTATCTTTTTTGTATTTTTTGTTTTTTGCTGTTGACTGCTTGATTACTGCCTGGTGTCCGATGACTAACATTGTCACAGACAAAAACAGGGCCAACTCTTGATATCGCAGCTGCACAGCTTTTTTTCCCTCGTCATGCACTTACTTCCAGAAGTCACCCTGGCAGTCAGTTGTCTTTCTCTCTTTTGCGTTTCTGTAATTTCTCTGTATATTCACAAACAGGCTGGTGTGAAATAGTAGGGCTGTCTAAATGGGTGACCTAACATTTTGGCTTCTTACCAATTCCCTACATTTTGAATGAGGAGACACTGGTACCTCTTTTTGTATTTATCTGCTTTTCTCTACTCCTTTACTTTAACTTTTCTAATTCTTTCATCATTTTCAACTTCCTTCTTTCTCAGATCCTTTCTCCTTGAAGGCGTTGCCTAGAATATAATTTTTTTTCCCCGATTTTTAGGGCTACAGCTGTGTTGATTAGGCCTATTTAATCCCTGTATTGTATATACACTTCTAACAAAAACAATACAACCACACATAGAAAAGACAGATATTATTATACTTATGCTTAGATATAAACTGTGTAGGTAAATCCACCACTGTAAAATTTGAATATATTTTTGTACACACATTGAATGTAATGAGTAGTGCATGTGGGATGGCAAAAACATACAAAACTGAAAAGAGCAAGAAAATGTATTTATTTTTTATGAATATAAAAACTTACAGGCCAATGTTACAAACCTTTTATAGTAATAATGTTATGATAACATGGCAAATGAATTATTTTTGTATGGGACACCAAAAGGCACCCTACAGCGAAACGTCATTTGTTATTCTTATCGTTAACTCATGAGAACTACATTTTGTACAGCAAGTGCAAGTCAAGAGGAGTCTGCAGAATCCCTGCTTGAGCTTTGACATCACTCTTGCAGCGATGTTAGCAGTGCGACCTCTCTTTGGAGGGGAGCAACACTGCCAGATTTCTACGCTCTGTTCCATTTATCTGACTGGCTGCTGACTGATTGAGGTCTCAGTCTTAAGAAATGCTTCTGTGGCCTTTTCCACTCTTCTCTGTACTTTGATATTTATCATTTCAACAGATTGCTGCTATGAAGAGCAGACACTGCTGGTAATCAGATTTTATGATAGGACAGCGTTGGTTATTTCAACAAATGAGATGACACTTCAGTACGGGTTAGAGTGTCATCACATTTGTTGGAATAACTTTTCAGCTACAGCAACCCATTTCTCTGAAGTCACTTTAGAGTTCACACTTTCTCTGGCTGGATTGTGAAGATAAAACATGAAAAAGTACTCTGTGTGTCATTTGCTCAGATTGTGTTGATACATTGTTATGACTGATCAGAAGATTGATAAGAACTTTTAACACAACTACACATTCCTGGCACCAGGGCTGGACTGGGGCAAAAAATTGGACCTGGCATTTTTGGTCCAGGCGGCCCACAACAATCGGTCGGACACTCCTCACAAACACACCTTCCTTGCAGTTCTCTTAAATATACTGTAATATCCTCCCAAACCACTATACTATAGAGCTCAGTAGTAAGTGTTGTGGATCAGTATACTCCTTCGCACTTATTTTCTGACTCCCCGTTGGCAGCGTGGGATTAGCCGACGCAATGCTGAAAAAATAATGTCAGTTATTAGGACAGTTAGCCGAAGTTGAGACTGCATTAAGGAACTATGCTACATAAACAATGTCAAAAAGCTCCTGCTGCGCTTTTGGCAATGAGGGATCACCAGCAGAAAGTGACAGTCTCACTTTATGATGTCACAATTATATTATTATCATTGACCTTAATTGAAGAAATCATTGTCATTATGGTATGGCACACACCCTACCCAAGGGCATCACTTTGTGTTGAAAAGTGGTGGGGACATTTAAGGGCTCTGATTAGGGGCATGATGATACACTTAGCCTACAAGAAGTGACGATGCACAATATTAGGGTCATGAGAACAACAGAAGATGATAATTTACAACTATTTTGAAGAAATGTTCATATATGAAATATACGATTAGGGGGGAGGGGGTCTGGAGGTTCTCTTCCAGAAGATTTTTTGCATTTAACACTTAATTTCCTGCATTCTGGATACATTTTCTGTACCAATTTATAGTGGAAATGTCTTTATTTATATAAAGGGAAACAAAATGCAGGTGGCCGTTGCCAAATCAGAATATAAAAATATAAAAATAATTTTTAAAATAATTTACGTTATATCGGCCCCATTGGTGCATCGGCCCACTGGCCGTTTGCCCGGTATGCTCGAGTACCAGTCCACCATTGACTGGCACGTACAACCATGTTGGTAAGAGATGCATGAGGTTGTCAGTTACTGTGGTGTGATTACAACAAAATTACAAAAAGTAAAATGGCATTTAGTCTCTATTGTAAACCAGTTCATTGCAGCCAAGAGCCATAAGAGCTCCTTAATATCAAATTATACTTTGTATGTCTGCATGACACAAATTTCTGCCCCTGTGTGGACCATCTGCTGCAGCTCAAAAAATATATCCACGCCGACTGTACACGCCATCAAACATATGTGAGCACGTCCAAGTGTGCAGATACCCAGTGTAGTAAAACCAGAAGCATATGTGGTCCACCCACTAAGGAAACCAAATCAACGATGGTCTCGTTTAACCATCTGCCCTAACATTCACCAAGTGCTTTTAGTTGCTTAAGCTAAGCTTTTAATAACATTAACATGACTGAATGATTAACAGTCAGTAACTTTTGGAGAGAGAAAAACTCCTTAGTTATTATGTGTCAAGAGTTTAACACTCAAAACTCTGCTTCATGAGGACTGTGTGGATGTGGTTTAATCAGATTTGATTGACAGTGTTGGCAACACGAGCAAACATTCAAATATTGCTAAATCATTTTTCCAACTCCGCACTGCCAACTTCCAACCAGTGAGAAGAGCGCATACAAAAACAGAAATGCAGACATATGTCCTGTGTAATAATAACTAAATCTTAATAACCATGACTTTGGCAGAAAGAATAAGACTGTGTGTTATAGGACCTCATAATAAGATGTGTTTTTTCATCATAGACCTGGCAGATAAGAAAACACTCAAAGGAATAGTTTTTGTCATGAGAGTAATTCTGGAAGCTACTAAAAAAGGCCTATTTTGTAGTTAAGGCATGTGTTATTGAACAGCAGGTTCTAATGCACATAAAGATTTGCTTTAGTACAGTAATATAGCATAGCAAGCTCACAGCACAATTCAGCGAACAGGAGGGCTTTGGTCTATTTGAGTGTGACCGGAAGGATCTTTTTCTCAAATAGCAGCACTTCAGCATTTTCTCACGTCTCGCTTTCACTGGACAGACACATTAGCACATAGAAGGCAGACTACAAATGACCTTAAAGAATGGCCTTGTGTTTGTCCTCCCTCCCTAGATGAATTTTCCTTTGCCAAAGTGCACATCATTAGAATGTATCAGGACAGCTTCATTTGCAGACTTGAGCTGAGCTACTTGAGAGCTGGAGCAGTGCCAAACCCGCGATAACGCAGATACTATCACTGCACCTCAAATTAACCTCCTTCAGATTTGCCTTTGGCTAACTACACAGGGACAAGACTGGGTGAAAGCGCCTGGTTGTTCTGCTCTGAGGGGAAGATTTTCGTCTTTGCCTTGACAACGCCTCCTTGTGAGTTAAGCCTCTTCATCTCAGTGTCATGACAGCACAGAAACAGGGAGGTGGCATCTGCAGTTGCAAATGGGCTCTTATCTCCATTATTAACTATTTTTAACTACTGTAGTAACCTCACAGGAGCTATGATGGATGTGATATTTAGTGAAAAACAAGTTGGGGCATAAAACAGAAATTCTTTATTTGAGTTATTTGATGAGAGCCCTGTAAAAATATATGGTGTGCCTTATAATGCATTCAAATGTGGACAGTGTATATATATACTGTGATGCTGCAGTCAGCAAGGACGTTTATTACATAGCTAAGCGTAATGCACCGCCATCCCCCAGGATGATGAAAGATCTTTGCTAAAGAGCAAACTAGCCATACTTATCACTTAATGATTCCAGAGTCTATGCCACGCCTGTCCCCCCCCCCCCGCCAACCCCTTAAAAATTCATTCCACGAAAGCCTGGAGAAATACTGAAATGTTGCTGTTCCTCTCCGATGGGTCTTATCTTCAAAGTCTCATGGGAAATAAATGTTTGTCCATTAATTTTAAGCACAAGGTACTAACCAATATATTATAGGGTTAATCCCTGAACTCAATGTTGCCTATGGGACAAATGTGCTGACTGGACACTGAGCCGTTTTTGCTGATTTCATCATGATGCCGTCTGGTTGTGTCTAATGGTAGGAAGGGGGAGGCAAGGACAGGATTTTGGACAGGATAATTTGGTTCAGTCAAGGTATCAGCCGACCGGAACATCCCACTTCCCTTTCAAAGAAATATCAGCGATCACACTTATCTGACAAAACATGCTCGTATGGAGGAAATGAGGAGTATAAATAATCCCTGCAGAATGTTGCCATCGTACTTTTATTTTTTTTTGCTCCTGCCCCTCAAACACCCTCAGAGCTGCAATTATTACTGGTGTGGCAGACAATAATGTTTTGGGGGATAGATTATTTCATAAACAAGTAGAAATATTCCTACCAACCAATGAGTTGAATCAATATTAATCATAGAAAAATGGTTTTGAATCAGTGAACTATATCGTTACAAATGTATCTGTATGATTTTTTGTATTGGATTAATAGATCAGACATATCCCTAATAATTATGATACTACATACAATGTCATTATTTTTACTTCCTAATGAATTTATTTGCTTTTTTAACGTCATTAATCATGTTCGATTTTATCATTCTGATTTTTCATCATTTCTTAATGGAACTTCCACACCCAACAGCATCGTTCCAGTCTTTAACTCATGTGTGGCTTGCTTCATGTGACGTCAGTCCGATGCCATACGGCCGTTGAAGGGCACTCTGTTCCCTCACCTACATCTCCAAGAACAGGATGATACTGACTGTTCTAGTTAGAGGTATCAGATATCCTCCCTCAGAAACAAATATAAATAAGTGCGCACCAGTGTGTTTGTGTGAACATGCGATGATGCATTGTGTTTTTTGAAAAATCACAAAATGTGCTCTGTCATTCATCTCTAATATGATGGTTTTGGCGCAGTACTGATGATGTGTAGAATTTTTATTTGATGAACAATACTCTACACTGGTTGTCTTTGAAAATACTTAAAGTCAATATTGTAATATGAACAAAAGGTCAAATGTGTAATAAAGGTGTTAGTCATAGAGACAAACCACTGAGGATTATCTGACGACTGCAGCATCGCTCAGCCTTGCTGAGAACATGCAGATTAAATGCAAATTAACTAGATTTTATCAGCTTAACTAGGTTCACTCTTACCGCTCTCATCAGCCTTGTTCTACATGCAGCAGGCAGCTGTTTGCTATGGTGGCCCTGAGAGCTCAATACACTGCAGCTTAAGAAAACACATGCAAATGAAAAAAATAACACACACTCCAAAAAATAAAGCTAGGGTAGGCAATTTATTTCAGGAGCACGTGTGTTAAATTTGTTAAAGTTCTCTTTAATCCGTCGGCGATCAATAAATGTAATGCTCGACACAAAATGAAAACAATCTGCCATTTGTTGCTATCGCAGGACTGTAAAGCACGGCCAATCAAATGATTGGCTGGTCTACTTGCCTGTCTACCTACTTACCTGCCTACCTGGCCCACTCTGCCAGTGCTGCTCGTGAAAATGTGGTTTTGGAATGTATATTTAGAATTATTATTATGCATGCATTAAAGCTGAATGAGTAACATAACCCTGCGATGGACTGGCGACCTGTCCAGGGTGTACCCGGCCTTTCGCCCGATGTCAGCTGGGATTGACTCCAGCTCCCCACGCGCTGTAAGCAGGATAAGCGGTTGACGATGGATGGATGGTGAACATAACTGTTTACTGTTACGTTAGACACATTAACTGTATTAGGCCATAATTCTGTATCCCGTAAAACTTCAATTAATAGCCTGGACTTGGATTGCTTTATCACTGAACTCATCCAGTCTATTTGGGACAGGCCCTTAATTTCCTCACTGTGCCTGTAATGAATGAATAATACTTTGGTGCTCATTGTTTCCATAAAGTGAACTAAAACATTATATTGTGGAAAATCTAATTGATCAAATTGAACACTGGGTGGCATGTCCATATTGACAAAGTTTACAGTTTTTGTACAACTGCTTACACACAAAATCTTTACATGTCACTCGATTTTGAAACCTCTCACTCAAAGAGCAAAACCTCACCTCAAATCTCCAAAACCATAAGCTATTTCTCAGCCTTTCACTCAGTTTTCAATTGCATAAAACTCTTTTTTCAAAAACTACACACAGTTCTCTACCTAAGACAAAAAATCAACAAGAAGTGACTTGCTTTTTTGCTTGCTTCCCTTTGCTTTAGTATACAGTAGACTATACATAGGATACCAACATGCCTATGAAAGACCAAAGAGCTTTAGATTTAGAACAACAGTGTGTAAATGGTATATCCAACAACTTAGTATTTTGAAAAAAGTGTTTGCCATCTGATTCCAATGCTTCATTTTGGGATGTGTTCATGGCATTTTAAATGCAGCGTTTCATTTTGAAGGACATCAAGGCATTTTGCTTTTGTGTGAGCAATTTTGGGAATTGTGTGTAGAGTTTTGAAAAAAGGAGACATAGTTTTGAAAACGTGTGTTAGCAGTTGTAAAAAAAACTGTAAAACTTTTTATTGGTTTGCACAATCTAAGCAGCTAGCTCAAGCAGGTGACCTTCAACAGGTCCAAACGTAGAAACCAACGAGGTGTCTCCAGGTGCATCTGGACTTGTAGTGCAAAACCTGACATACTGTACAATATTCTGTGTTGTAATACTAATGTGCAATATTCTATATTTGAATATTCGGGTTACTCTTCAGTTCAGTTCACCTCAACACTACCAGCACTCATTATTATTACACTATTTTTTTCATTCCTGCTACATTACACTTCTGTTGATACTGTATAATACTGTACATATCCACATTTATTATTTATTCATATTCTTAGAGTTGTACTTCCTTATATCTCTACTTTTCGACTTCTACTGTTATTTCCATCCTTTTATGATGTGCAAGCAAGTATCTGTATCACAGAATTCCCCTCTGGGATCAATAAAGCATTTCTGGTTTGATACTGATCTCAAAGAAATTAAGATGCACCTGCATTTCACACTAGGTTTACTGTATTAAATGTGTGTGATGCTCAAGCTGCTGCAGAGTTTGAAGGATAATACTGGTTCATTACACTGTAGGTCTTATTTTCATAGTCAGTAACAATAACACTACTCTACCTCTAATGGAGCTAAATCTCCAAAAGTATTTGGAAAAGTCACTGATGTTGAACCACAAAGTTATACTCAAAACTGCAAACATCCATCACAGTTTGACTACTGTACCTACTTGAGGTAAATTTGCGGACACATTTTCCTGTGCAATCAGGGATTTAGGTGTGCTGTTCAAGTTTTACCTCCAAATAAATCAGTGAGATGATGTGGCTGAAGCATTGGCTTGTT
>NW_024044633.1:0-24570 GCF_014851395.1 Micropterus salmoides
GCCTAGGACTTTAAGCAGGCTACGTAATGTACGTCACGTGAGGTTTAACGTGTGGTAACGATGTAAAGGAATCAGACACACTTGTATTGGTACTCCTCATTGGTTAATTTCTTTATCGATGGTCTTATCTGTCCCATTTCTTGTTAAATAATTGTCTTTGAAAATAAAATTTTTTTATTAACTAATGGTTTTTAGAGCAGCAACTGGTTTCACAACAGAATGTCCTCCTCCGCTGCTGGTAGAGAGAGGGCTGATCTGTCTCAGCAGCTGAGTTTATAATGTGCCATGTTTTTAAAGGACAGGCAAACTAAGCCAAACAGTTCAACCACCAACAACAAGCAATAAGCTGTCAGCTGAACTTGCGCCGTGCTGCAGTGGAGGAGAGACTGAGCAGATTAAAGCATCGCGTTTTGCGTTTTATGCTTAGAAACAGGTGTGTTGGTGAAGCATCTACTGTGTCACCTTTGACTTTCTTTCACTCGGAGTCAAACCTCAGTCTCCTGAGTTTACTGGACTCATCCATCCACCTCCTTGCATGGACTTGTTGCTCTTTATACTTGTCTCCTGACTGTCTTCAGCCACTGCAGCCTAACAAAGATGTAAATGAGTCGTAATAAGCTGCATAATTGACCTATATATTTTTCAGATGAGGACAGGCTGGTGAGAAGGTGTTCACATTAACTATAGCCTCGTTCATATCCAGGTTTTGACCATTGACCCATGACAGTTAAGTGCATTTGCATGCTTGGCTGTGGTTGAAATGTTGGTACATCAATAAGAGAAAATGGAAACAGAGCACAAAAGAGTGCATGTGTGCACAAAGTGAAGAGCAGAAAACATCAGATGTGTGTGCAGGATGAGGAGGCTGTAACCTTCCTCACATTGAAATTGTACCTGAAACTAACAGATCTGATTACCATCATGTTTTTCGTCGTTTGAGCTTTGACTGGAGCTGACATCGACTTGCTGTGTCCATTTCTTCTGCAATATTTTGGCACCTGACTTGAGAAATAGCTCCGCAGCTGTTTATCTCCATCAAGCAACTCCTAATATTCACGAAACAGCAGTTTGGAATCATTTCTTTTTGGTAAAAGTTGTGCTATATTTTGGATGAAAACTTTGACACAAGTCATTCCTTGGTTCCCCAGTTCCAGGGTTAGGGTGTTCGAGAACTTTGACATCATTTATTATTTACACCTGTCCCACTGTGATATGATAAAAGATCTTACAAGGAAAAGGGCACTGAAGCTTACACAAACTTTAGACACCTGTTGCTTTTTAACATTCCCAAGTCGGTAAAGACAACGTAAATAAACTTGAAATAAGGTCCAGGAGAAAGTGAATAGGCAGTAAAAAGTCGCCCCGTCTATCATCAGCTTAAGAGGAGTTAAAGAAGTGACGTGTGTTGGTCGATCTGAAAGTAAAACTGAAAAACAGTCCCAAGTGACTCTTTTTAAAACGTTTAACTCCTGTCTGAGCTGCTCATCAGAGCTTCCAACCTGATATCACACCAAGTCAACGTTCAGAGGTTTCTGCTGGCTTTATAGACCTGCACCTGCACACAGGTGTTCACAATTAACAACCACACCTGCTCCCAGTTTGCTCAATCAAACCAGAGTGACAATATTTATGCTGCGTTTGCCCAGACTGCTCGGAGCTGGGAAATGTCCAAGTTGAAATATACGACTTCCAACCTCAAAGCGTTCCAGGGTGGTGAATGAAGCCGAAAGTGAACGAAAACCATGGCTGACTGTGACAAAGTGAAACACTCAGTAAAACCCTCAGCAGTGTTTTAGGTGTTACTTCAAAGGACGGCAGTTTAACAGCACACTGACATAAATAGCCTCTACGTTACTAGTTAACTGTGGACCCCTCTAGCTACATCAGTTGGTAACCCTCAGTCAGTCAGTGTTGTAGGTTACACTTCCTCATGTTTTGGCAATTTTAACAATAACTTTATGCAGAAGAAGACTTTATGAGACTCTTTACTTTAGCCAGCTACCTAACATATTTCTACATCAATGTAAATGCAGAACAGGTTTTACGATATGATCGTATATATTAATTTAATTTAAAAACATGCAAATATACTTTTTGTTGCCTTTTAAGTTTATTTACCATTTACAGTGTGTTTTGTGACGTCATTCAGCTGCTACTCGTGAAGTCGGGGACACAAGTAGGAAACCCGACTTCAGGTGACGTTCCAGGGTAGTTTTTCTAGTTTGAGGTCGGAAATTTCCGAGTTCCAAGTTGCCTGGAAGGCAGCATTAGAAAGATTATTTGATTCAAGCCTCTAAAAACACAAACTCTGACCAAGAACTGGTGGATCTTGTTGGCCTCTAACATTTTTTTGGACAAAATGACTTAAAACTGAAAATGAATGCTATATTAAAGCCCTACAAAGGTCCATGCGCTGATTAATTCATCGATCATACTTTTGAGAGCATTTGGATAAAATAAAGACATCTTGAATCACAGTGGTAAACTAATTGTTCCGGAGGTGAAGATGAGCCTCCACGTCCTGCTGACCACATCTTTACACGCACCCTTCAACTCTCCAGTTAGAAAACACAAAACGACTTTAAAGTTACACGACTAAAATACTGAACTTTATTGATCTGAATAACAACAGATCTACAGACACGGCTTGAAGAGTCAAACTTTATTTACAAAAATACTGAGAACCAAACAGTGGAGGGCGAGGAAGCGTTGATGGCGAATTTTATTCCTACTGAACAGCAGCTAAAGGCTCCTGGTTGCATGTATCAGGACACGGGTTGATAACCGCAAAGTAAACCTCAGCGTTACGGGCTTCTTCAGAGCTAGGAGCTTCGCCACAGTGTGCGTTGTTTCATCAGGCGTGAGTCCGAGACGATTGCAGTTTGGTTTCTGAGCAGCGGCTGGGCGTGCCAGTCTACTTTCTGCGGCGGGCGGCGGCTCCCTTCTTGCTGCTGTAATACCAAACACAAACAAATTGGGAAACATGTCAGAACTCTGGGATGTTTTTAACAATTTTTAAACATTTGTTTAACAAGGGAAATTTGACGTCTTTACGGTTTTACACAAACGCACCCTTCAGGGTTCTCTACAGAACAGCTAGGGCTATCGGGGTTTGGTGCCCTGTTTAAAGGCTCCTTATCAGTTTTCAAGATATAGCAAAGTGTTTTGATCTCCACCAAAAATACCAAGGTTTGTACAACCAGTCTGGATCTGGCAACATTTAAACACGTGAAAATGGAGGTGGATATTTTGCATCATCTTGTGAGCAGTTGATTAGCATGTCTGCTAGCAAGTCACCTGAAATCCCCTCAGATAATATACTTTTTCAGAAGACGCAAAAAATAAAACCTCAATCCCATAAACACTAGGGAGTTTGAGGGGATAAAAAAAGTAAGATTTACGTGGTTAATGTGCTTTTATGGAAAATGCTAATTTACGTGGAAAGCAGCCAAAACTATAATGAATTCTGCCTCCTGTTCACATGTTTTTATGCCAAAGCTCAAACAAATTCTTCAGTTTTCTGTTGTTTTATCTGATTGTGCAAAACCTTCGAATAGCTAACTAAAATTCAAAAGTAGCCGAAGGATAAAAAATGCATTGAACAAACTGTTTATATTCACATTAACCAGAGAGATCACGAAAAGCAAAGCCAAACTAAATTTGAAATATTTCGTTTTACAAAACACTTTTTCGTTTTTTTAGAAAACAACATAAAAACTCCAAACCCCAAAACAACTTCGTACATGCAAAACGGCAAAAATGCAACGTTACGTCAGACGAAATCAGCCACACACTCATGCAGCACTTACCTGCACAGGCTGAATCATGACTGAGTCCAGAAGTCACTTAATGTTACAATCACATGGCTCTCACGCACAATGAGGTAAATATCAGTATAAAGAGGAGGACCCTGACCTTCACACTGAAAAAGGCACCATTCTGGGTCATAATTGCACATTTCGACATTATTGCGTTGGTGTGAGTTTGAGTATCTCTAGCTGTGATAGGCTGGTACAACCTCACTGGATAACTATTTTAATTCTTGTGTGTTGCTCGTACTATCATACATTATATTGACCAGTATAACATCTGAAAGGTTTGTCCGACCTTTTTCAGAGGACACCAGGGAACACTCCTCACATACTGACACTGGATGATACCAGTATATTTACATTTAAATTGAAATGGAATATCTGGTGTTACATGGAAACGTAAAACAAGAAACACAGAGAAGTGTCCACCAGGGGTCATGTTGTAGGAAGAAAAAATGCTGTAGAAATCTGTGCACTCAAATTGTTAGACTATTTAAAATAGAAATTTGCTGGATTTAGAAACTCATTTGCAGGAAATTACACTTTTTCAACCATATGAACACTACAGGTTCTCCGTAAAGAAGGACGAAGGCAGCAGCTTGCTTTTTGAATAACTAACACAGTTTATACCACACGTCCTCAGACCTAAACACCAAAATAGGTCCAAAAAGACATTTTTGTCAGTTGAAAAGTACAATGACATATATTACCGTTCACCAAAACAACATGTTTTGATTGTGGCAAGTTTCAGTCCAGCGACGTAAGTCACATGACCTTTAACACCCGGTTGTGAAACTGTGGTAGTTTGGTTAGATTTAGGCAACAAAACCACTTGGTTAGGTTTAAAAAAAAGTGATTGTGGTTTTGGTTAAAATAATTACATTATGACAGTCAAGCGACTTAAGTCATCTACAAAACAATAAACATGTGGACTCTGACTTTCTTCCACATGTCCTGAGTTTACTTTACACATCCCTCCAACCCACCACCTCCTCACACGGAGTTTGTCACTCTTCTGCCACTAGAGGTCGCAGCCCTAACAATAAGGTAAATATGGCTGCATAGTCAGCTGTTTTTCTAGTGAGGACGTGCTGGATAAACAACAGTTTAGCCATTTTAGTCAACAAATGCTTCTCAGACAATAATAGTAAAGTCAAACTGCAGCCATGCCTGCAGCTTTATTAGCTGGTTACTAGCTAGCCTGCTGGATTTTTTAAAATGGCATTAGCTTTTCTTCAAAATAAACAAAAAGTAAAATGTCTGTTTTAACTTTTAGCTTATTAGCCTGTTAATGACAAAAAATTTAACCCGCTGAAGGAAGATAATATTTCCAAATAGCTCATATCCTGATGACAAACTGCTGCTGCCGTGTATCTGGCTGGTCCTCTACCTCGATGTTGACTTCCAGAAAGTTTTCCAGACAGGCCGGTGTCAGCCCTGGATTTGGGCCTGAACGCTCCCTGGTGGTGTTAGTGAGGATTTGGTGTGTTTATGGCTTTTCTAGCTCAACAAATTACCACAAAAAATGGAGCAAAAAGTATCTGGAGCTAAAGCTGAGATTTAGGAATGGAAATAGCATAAAGTTCAGATTTGGGTTGCTATTTTTAAACGTACTTTAAAATTAAAGTGTGAAACAGGTTTATAGACTGAAGCTGTAAATCTTCTCCATAAAATACACTGACATACCTATATGTAACTTCTACTAAAGGAAAACATTGAACTTTCCTTACTAAGCAACTGTATAACGCCATAAACGTATACATAAACTGTCCTGAATGCTCATGACAGTTATGTCTGGCTAAGGGAAGGGTTCACGCAGACGTGTCAGTGAGCACGGCGATGACAGTACTTACTGCTTCTGTAACTCATCAATGCGGTTCCTGTACGTGAGCACCTGAAAAACGACACAGCGGCAGCTTTAACACACCGGGACACGTTTACCTCTGAGGAGAAGGACTTCCCTGTGCTCTCCTTCACAGGCTCCATGGGCTGAAGGCTGCCGGCTGAGGCATCATGGGAAACCAAGACGGGCTTGTGCATATGATCAGTTTTTACTTTTATTTGATTTGAACTAGAACTATTGTTTCTGTAATAATAAGAGTGTCCCAAAAGAGACATTATCTCATATTTTGCACTGACTTCTATTATTGCTCAAATGCCCTGATACAGAAGAAACCACAGAGGAAGAAACACTCTGAAACTTCCTGATCAAACACAGAAAGATCTGCCGTTTTGGTTTCCCCAAAAGAAAATGTGGGCAGTTTAGAGAGATTTGGCTTCAGCTTGGCTCTGAAACATTTACAGGCTCTGACTTACCTGTTCGACCGCTCGCTCACACACCTGACCGAAGCTCTGTGACGCTAAAACCGGCATTCAGAGAAGGACATGATGTGGAGGAGCTCAGTCCCCCACACCACTTTGGATAATTTATCTGCTTACAACTGAAGAGTTTGAATCCAAAATGTCATAAATCCAAACACCAGAAGGGATGGATCTAATGAGGATCCTGTAACGTGCGTGCTTAGTGTTTACATTGAATTAAGTAGCTTGGTCATTGTTAAGATGAAATATTATTATATTTTAGTCGTAATAAAAAGATAATCACAGCAAATCTCATTATAATTTTCATTACAGAGAGAAAAACACCTTTGTTTCTCATTTTGACAACATATTCTCTCTAGGTATTAAAGGTGTATTAATTAAATACTGTGAGAATTATATTTTTCACTGTGGCAGCTGAGCGTTTCTTTGTATTTGACTTAACTACAATATAATTTGGCTAAACTCCCAAAATTAAAGCTGTGGGCCTTTTTAAAAAACATTTAACTCTGATTAACGTCACAGCTGAATTCTGACCTCGAGCATACTGGATGTTCAGGAAACAGATGTCACTTTTGGAAAAAAAACTCAGTTCAGTTCTCTTCTTTGGTTTTTCTTTCTTTTTTTTGGTGGTGGTGTGTCGTTTCCTCTCTCGGCCAGCGGGGGGCGCTCTGGTTCTCTGACCTTCCATCATGCTAACATGCAGCTAGCTCAAAGCCAGCAGGCAAACACCCTGCTCAGCACTACTTACAATTTACTGAGCTCCTCAACTCTCTTACGCAGGGTTGTAACCTGGAGGGAATCAAAGAGCACATCGAGGGTTGAAACCCGGAGGTAGGCTCAGCTGGACCTCGACCAGCATCAACAACAACAACAACAACAGCATGTAGCTGCTACAGATTGAGTAAAGTGTTGATTTAAATTTGTTAGCCACAAACATCTGTCATTTACCGTACAGGATTTATTTAATGCTTTTAAATGTGTAGGTGAGCGCAGAAATCGGAGAATACATACCGAGGTCAAAGCTGTTATGTGCATTTAAGACTGGGTTTCGTTGCACCGATACCAAAACAATGGTACCTTATTTTGAGAAATATCAACCTATTTTTCTACGAGAACTTTTTTTAAAATTTAGAAATAAGGAACCAAAGTTGTCCAATGTGAAATTGTCTATAAACACAAGCAGCAGTGTATTAATTTTAATTTATTTCTAATAAAATACACTTAAAATCTTAAATTTTCACTCATGCACCACCTAGTCAAAGAATAAATAAATTCAAAAATTACAATTTATAAGCAGAAAGTCAGTTTCTGTAACTGACAGTTTTCAAGACTTGGTGGCAGAAATGTGGCCCATTTTGATTTATACCAAAAAGGGATGAAGGACGTTAAACTCTGTTTGCATTATTATACACTGTTGTACAAAAGGCTTTTAATATTTCTTCAGTAAATCTGGATCTAATTTATTTTGTGTAACTTAAACAACCTCTATAACTTGCTATTAACTATGCCTTCATTTTCTGCTTTAATTTGAAAAGAAAGCAACTATAAATAGATAATTTATGTGTTTTTTGATGTTGAGTTTCACTAAATATGTGTAATGTGGAAGTTATAAGTATTAAACCATAAAAACAGCTTATTATTAAAATAAATCAAAGTGATAATCTAAAAAGTGTTTGGACAAGATGAAGGTTTTTCCTCGTTTTCCCTCCAAACCCGTTCTTCCTTATAAAGTGATTCATTATAGGATCATAACCTCGGGTTGAGATGCTCTGGTGAGAATGAACAAATTGTAAACAAACTGATTTTTGATCATGATTGTGAGTGATGATAACTACCATGACAGGGGACCAGGTCTCACCTCGTACTTCTGCTTCTTCAGTCTCTCCATGTGGTCGAACTTCTCAGACTCCAGCTGGGTCATCCATTCGTGCAGCTCATTGATCTTATCTCTGCAGGAAACAACACACATATGAGCCAAAAAACAAATAAATCGCTTCAAACACGACGAGCACAGTTATTTAAGTTTATGTAAAACATTTCCTCAGGCTGATTTGAGTTTTAGTGTTATGCTTTAAATTACGTTTTAAGAGTCGAGTTCACCCTGAAAGAAAGGAATGTGAATACTGAGAAATGTTGGTGCGTGAGTGTTGAGTCGTACTTCAGCTTGTCTTCACTCAGATGGTCGATGTTCAGCTGCTTGCGTCTGGCGGCCAGGATCTTCTTCTTCTTCTCTCTCTCAGTCTCTTTCTTTCCTCCTCTCTTCTGGTCGGCCTGTTCGGTGTGGACGTTCAGATGCAGGTCAGCAGCTATCCAGCAGTATTCAGATGTTCTACTTAAATGCTATTTAAAAATACTGCAATCTGAACTAAGTATAAGTATAAAAGTTCTCATTACTCTATAGTTATAATCTGCAGTATTGCTCTTTAGATAGGATCTTATTGCTACATCTTTATATGTTATATTATTGTGTTATTATTGTTATTGATGCTCACACAAGTCAAAATTTGCTCACTTTATATAATGTCCTGTAGGTTAATTTTACTTTTAGGGTTGGGTGTCTAGAACCGGTTCCAAGTTGGAATCTGTGCCAAATTTGCAAGAACCGTGGATTCGTTGAGACACGTTCATTTCGATTCTGCTTATCGGTTCCTAACTTTCTGCATATTTCAGCTCCCGATTGAACTGCAGTGAGCATTTTACAGTCCATAAAAGTGTCACTTATCTGCCAGGACCTGCCACGCCGACCTAACGTCACGTCATTTGTTACGCAGCACGTCAACACAGCAAAAGAAGATTTGTCGTAGAGGGGTTGGAATCAGAACTGAGATTCGATAAGTAGAATCAGAATCTGTTTATTTAAACAATCCCCAACGCTATTTACTTTATAAAAATGCTTTGTATGTTAAAAGATCGTCACATATTGTTAAAATCCAAATCTGCAAAATAACTAGAAGCTAAAGCTGTCAGATAAATGTTGTAGATTAAGTAAGTACAATATTTAAATACTTAAATGACGATTTGAGTACCTTAGAATTGTACATATAACACCACTGCTAACCGGAGAACAAGATACTCCTATGTGCACTGACCCTCTGCAGGTGGCTGCTGTAGGTGGAGCCCATGTTGGACAGAGCCGACTTCTTCTTGGCATCCTCATCTGCCTTCTTCTTGGCATCAGCCTCCTCCCTGATCCGCCTCTCCTCCTGGTTCACACAAACAAATCAGAGTGAGACTTCCGGGTCAGATCCACCAGTCACCCTCAGAGTATATATAAATATATAAATCCTCACTACCAACTGAATCTTGAAACTTCAGCTTTAGTGATTTTTACATTTTATTTTTACCTGTTCATGATGACAGGTAAGGTAAAAAGAAAAAAAGAAGAGCTCCCAATGAACTGCAGTAATAAATAAAGATGAAACCACAAACCTCACGTCTGGCCTGACGCTCCTTGTCCTTCTCAGCGCGGATCCTCTGCTGCTCAGCCCTCTCGGCACGACGCTTCTCCTGCAGGACGGCAGCAAATGCATCATCACACACTGTATTCTGCACACTTTAACACAATTTAACCCACTACAGAACCAGATAAGAAGACTGAGACCGCTCTCATGTTTCCATGGTGAATACGAAGCTACAGCCAGCAGCTGGATAACTTAGCTTAGCTTAAAGAGTGGAAACGTGGGAAACAATTTGTCTCTTGTCTCTGTCCCAAGGTAATAAAATGTTTTTGCCAGTGGCCCAGCAGCCAGGAGAGCCATGAAACACTAGATTGTTGTTCTTACAATTTTGTACGGATTATTAAAACAAGACATAAAGTGTCAGTCAGCGAGCTTTAGAGGAGCTGGCAGGCAGATTTTCTTGCGCTAGCTGTTTCCCCCCGTTTCCAGTCTTTATGCTAAGCTAAGCTAACCATCAGTGGGTGGAAGCTTCATATTTACTGTATAGACACGAGGCTGGTATCAGTCTTCGAACATAACCCAACTCCCAAAATGGTTATCGTTTTTTAAATCCATATCTTTGTTTAACTGCGGGTCCCTTAAATCATTCAATATCATATCCCAACAATTGAAGACCAAGTCTCCAACAGATCCTGGGGGAAATATTTGGCTCTTTAGCTGCTAAATGCTAGTGAGCTGAAAGTAACTTTAAAGTTCTCTAAAGTCGAGGAGCTGCAGATCAAGCTGATTATTCTCTGGGAGTGCATCACTATTAGCGTTAAAGCCGCTTTAAGGGACAGGTTGCTGAAATAAACCTCATATTAAGTGGTTAATCTGCTGGTTTCCAACCATCGAGATCCCTTCAATGCTTCCCTCACATTTGTTTATTAATTTCATTAATGTAGGGACAGAATGATGAGCGTGGAGTTAGTGACACATAGTGCTTTGTTTGGTCTACTGAGGGGCAAAGTCAGTTGTTTGACTATTATTGTTATTATTATTATTCCTTTTCACCAGTATCTGTAGGAAACGCTTGGGGTTTAAAGGTGTTTTCTCCCTCAGCGTGATTCATTGGCTGAAAACTCACAATCCTATCCTTGAGTGCAATCAGCTCCTCCTCCTCCTTCTTCCTGCACTCAAAGTGAGCATCGATCAGGCCCTGCAACTCCATCAGGTCCTTGTTCTGACGTTTCTTCTGGATGTCCTGCAGGCGGGAAGAACAGAAAACAACACTCAGCCAAACAGAGAAACTCCTCAACAACAGAAATGCTTCATGTCGTCACTTCTGGTCTGCTTACATCAAAGTCCACTTTCTCACCATCAGGGATCTTTGGAGCGGTGGGCCTACGAGACAGCGTTTTGATCTTAAGTACACTGGTGCTGACTATAATGATGTTTTTTAAAGCTTTTCTTTTTTTGTCTTTTCAGCCACATGACTAATGTCATTACATGTGAAGGAGACTTACTTGAACTTTGGCTTCTCCTCTGCAGGTTAGGAAATGAAGAGGGGACAAGTACATGTTATCGGGTTAGAAACAATGCAGATTATTTCATTTCTCTCAGGCATTAAATGGATTAAACTGCATGGTTTTGGCTCTAAATGAGACATTAGAGTAAGGTCAAACACTTAAATGGTAGCCTTGTTTATCAGTGTTTAAATTAGGGTTAGGACAAAAGGTAAAACCTATAAGAGCAAACAAATGAAACAAAAACTGTTTTAAACAGGGGATTATAAAGTTTTGTGATTATCAGAGAACCATCACTGAATTGTAAACACACATCAAGTTTCTTATAAAGCTTCAATGTATTTGTCTAAAAAAGTTGAGAGTTTAGGCGCCAGGTTCTTTTTTGGCTTGACCCCATAATTGGTTTTACACAAGCAAGACAAAGTCGTTTTCCCCACTTCTGTTTTTTTCTTTAAACCCAGATTCTGGCGGCTCCATGCCATGCAGATGACGAGGTACATAGCAAGAGTGTAACGGTCGGGTCGCTGCACAGTGATGCACGTGTTAGCATTTCATATTCTTTCACCCTTTTTCTCCACTAGCAGGTTTCATTTTTATCAATAAGCATTTGGAAATTGTGTTATTTTTTCCCCTGAATTTGGACTTAGTGCCAGTTGGGCAGCGCTCCTGGATTTTTGACAGACATTTTGTGAACAGCAGACCTCGTGGTCCTTCCAAAAACCAGAATGACAGATTTCAGATTCGTTAGAAGTTTACTAAATCAACATACCTTCCTCTTCATCGGCCTCTGCATGCACCAAGCATCCAAAACAAAAGCAGAACAGACAACAGCGTTAGCAGGCAGCAGCACTGTCAGCTAAACACAGTGAAACTACCAAACAATGGCAGACTGCTGCAGCTATAGCATCTCTAGTTACTCACTCAGACGAAATTTGAATTACCGTAAATTCTCAAATTTAACGGCCAGCATGAACAAAAAAAGGCGAGTTGCAAATAAAGGCGGGATAAAAAAACTAAAGGCACGTGGAATTACCTGCACTCTTAATAGTTTACATGGTAAATTCAGAGTAATGTAATGTTTTTCTGCCTGTAATATAAGACCATTTCAAATATTTATATTTATATAATATTTGAGAATTTGCGGCCGGCTAAAGTCTTGGTTTGCAGAAGTTTTACCTTAGAGCAGCTCAACAAAGTCCGATCCCTTTAACATTTAACCCTGCATTCACGTGCCATTGGACATTTCAGAAATAACAAAGCAAAAAGTGGAAGTTCAGCGCAGATTTTAGGCAGACATGTATGATGCACTGATAGTTTTTAACTTCATCAACATGGCAGGAAATTAGTTTGTTTAGCCTTTCATAGCTTTGGGGTTGAATCATTAATAATAAAAAATCAATTAAATGGCATTAAATGAAATAGACCGTTTCTTTTTGGATACATTTTTTTTTTTTACAACAAAATAGCACGTGAATGCAACACCCACATGGAGGACTTTGCCACCGGCATGTTAGCATACTATAAGATAGCGATGAAATGTGAGACACCATCTTTTCTTTTATGTTTTTTTGAATGGACATGCTTAGCAGTAGCAGTGTCACTCCCTTTAAAAGAAGCAGGATATAGTATTGTTTGTATAGTATATGTTTTCCTTCATCAGATATCCAAATGATTAAAAGCAACCATGTACACCAAATACAAGTCCTCAAGAGTACATGTGGAACAGTAGTTTTAGGGTTAGACTGATAAAAGTGCCCAATACATGTCTTTTTTTTTTAGAATGTAAGCCCTCAAATAATCCCTTTATAAAATATTTCCAGTGCTTTGTCCACTACAAAACGCCAGCATTTTAGCATACAGGCTAAGTCGCTAATTAACTAGCACTCTGAGAATGTTTTCAGGTTCTCAAGGTTTACTCAAAGTTGACAAAAAGTTTATTTTCCATTTTTGACATATTTGTTTACTTGAAAAAGTCAGGTATGTTAATGAGGAAGCAAAAGTTTTGACAACTGAGATGTTTATTTTTTATTTAAGTTGTGAATCTACAAAAAACAGAATGAAAATGACTTTAAAACTTTAGATTTTTTTTTAAGGATTTAAACTGTTGGATACTAAAAGCCTCTAATATACTTTCTGTATGCTAATGTGTTAGTATGGACAGATGTATAGTAGTCAGAGTGATCATTTTAATCAGTTTGTTTTTATTGCCCATTAATGTTTTAGATGCTAATTTACCTCAGTTTTGACAGAAACACCCCCTAAAACATGTCTCAGCTTTTCAGAAAGAATGTTTTATGAATGAATGGAGGAATTAATTTAATTTTTACGTACTTCTATTAGAAAATAATTTGAGAACGGAAGGCTATCGGAACAGAAGCTATGCTGGATGTGGGGCAGGCTCTTAATATCAGCCTAAAACACGAGCAGTGCAAAAAAAAACATAGGCCTTGAAATATTAGTCGTTATATATGCTTATTTAAACAATCTTCACATCCCAACTTGGGCCCTTTGAGTTCTGCATAAACAGACTGTCTTTGAGTTCGACCAGAGGTGAAAGGAAGGCAGCGTTAGCATTGGTAGATGTGGTGGACATGATCAGGATTAGTGGGGTCTGTCTGTGCTGGCTGTAGCTCGTGGAGCGCACCTGTCGCCTGGGAAAGGATGATAGAATACCCTCTTTCCCCCTCCATGCCACATACCTTCAAGCTCAGGCTCAGGCTCTGGTTCTGGTTCTGGTTCTGGCTCTGGTTCTACCACTGGTTCTGGTTCTGGCTCTGGCACTGGCTCAGGTTCTGGCTCTGGCTCTGGGGCCGCCTCTGGGGCCACCTCTACTTCCTCTACTACCTCCTCTTCTACAGCTACACAACATGCAGCGAGTCACCGGGGGAGAGGAAGGGCGGTGAGAGGGTTAATGGAAGCAGGAGAAATGGAAAAGGCAAGGAGGTGAGCAGGGTGAGTAGATGAAAGGGGAAATGTAAGATATGAGGAGGTCCATGGCGGGGCAGTTTGAGGGAACTGCCACCGGATGGTGCTAAAGCAGGTGAGACAGCAAGCAGTTACAGGAGGGAAAAGGTCAGTCATTGATGGTCAGTCATTGATGGATGAAATGTGATTGATTCCTGAAACTCGTTGAGTTCGGAGGCAAAAAGAGAAATTCTATCCTGACGCAATCTACTTTTTTTTTTTTTTTTTTTTTTGAATAACCTGTGTCTTTTTATGCGTTTTTTTCATTTATCCCAGATAACGTTAGTGTTAACCAGCATGCCACAAAAAGTACATGTGGAAGTAAGAAACACACGCTTGTCAAAAGTGACTGACAAATTAGTATCAATGACATGAGACTTATCATCCGGAGTTTGCGTCTTACCATCGTATTCTTCACGTCCGTCCGAGAAAGAAAGGAGCAGAAGAACATTATCAAAAGATCCCATTTGTACCCATATTTAACAGAATACAAAATGTGGGTACACTGGGGATCCATGCTAAGCATACACAACACAGTCCTCCTGGGCTGATCAGAGCTCGCAGGCGTGACTTCTAAGTGGCATTAAACTTCACGAATGTCACTGCTCCTTTTTATCTGAAAGAGTTCGGCTTAGGAGGACTGTTCAATTGCAGGTGGTCATGCAGAGCTGCAGGACTTGTTGCCAACAGGTCAGTGCAGTCTTATGCAATTTAGATTTCACACATCATATTTGACACTGTCCTGATGCCAGCACTGGTGCCTGCAACCAAGTTACAGCGAGAGGATAATGTATGTGCATATTTCCTTGAAAGAGAGAGCATTGTTGCACAACTTGAATCTGGAGGAGTCAAGCCAAACCTGCAAATGTACGAATTTGTCCATTGCAAATAACTTTCTACAAGGATGGAAGATCAGTTAGGCAAGATTCAGAAATAAAACTAGGATTTAGCATGGAACTCCGGACTGTACCTGGACCTAATTTCATGGGGACTTTACTCTTTAAAGGGGGGGAAATGGTGCTACTTACCCTCGACCTGATCACTGCAAGACAGAAGGGAAAGAAATTCAGATTTAGAGTTAAAGCTAATCAATACAAGTTAGTGTGAAAAGTTTGACAAAATAAGCTTAAATCAGGGTCCAATTAGTCTTCCAGAGCTTTCAAATGCATAGAACATAGAGATTAACATAGAGGCACAAATCTCTCTGACAAACAAAAAGGAAACTAGCTAGCTGGCATAGAGTTGAGATTATTTTGTCAAACTACTCAACAACAGATTCAGAGTTTTGAATTTGTGAAAGAAAATGTGACTTACACTTCCTCTGTGTCAGACATGGTGACAGTGGACTTTGCAACCTGGAGGCAAGAGAGAAGAGAAGAACTTGAGGTATGTCTGCAAGGAGCGACGGAGCAGCCTGTCGTATTTATAGCTCAGGATTAAGTTGCAAATGTCTAAAATATCTGCTTCCGACCCCACCCTGGCCAAACCCAACATGTTTGCCTACACATATTTCACCACCACCACCTCCAAAAAACCCAAAAGAATTCTTAGATCAATTTCAAAAGGTGCAGTTCCTCGTTATTTGAAATAATCAATGAGGATCTTGTACTCGAAACATTCCCGAAATCTGTCAGATCCAAACATCTTTGGTTTATAATTAGCTTTAGAAGTTGGACTGAAATTTGAGCCTCGGTCCTGAATCTGCTTGTCTGATGATAAATGAGAAGAGAAGCCAAACATAGATTTATGTCAATGTTCTGTGTTCAACTGCTGGGAGAAGAGATTAATGTTGGAAGAAGAAAAAGAATCCTCCAGGGGTCACGGTAAAGGTTAACCTCCTGCTCTCTCTCATCACTCTGCATCCATTTGGCATTCTAGGTGATGAAGACTTTTTCATCTTTAGAAACAGCTTCAGCTCTTTACAGCTTCTAGCAAATCTAAATCATTTTCAGCAAACGATCCTGTTGGAATTCAGTTGTAAAGCTGTGTGAAGCTTTATCTGCAATGATAAACAAACATGACCTGAATGTATTCATAATTTAATCTATCAGTGATTAGCTGTCGGATTATTTGCCAATTAGCTTCATTAAAGTGAGGCCAAGAAGACGTCCCGACATCACAGCTATTTCCAATAGACAGCTGCACGGGTCCCAGATCCGGTTTCAGTGGACCCAAAGTTAAAGATTGGGTTCCTTCCCCTGGACCACCACCCATAATTCCACCTTCATCTCCTTATCTGGGGGTCTTGCTCTCACATGGTTCCTTCAATCATCTCCCTGAAGCTCCCTGCTGACTGAGGCCACTTTGCTCAAGAATTAAAATAAACCCTGAAAGGGAGGTGTGAAGGCTGAAGGTCTAACGCCCGGCTTTCTTCTATTTGTTCCGTGACCCTCGCAAATTCCAAACAAATTTGTTTTCACAGTGTTTTCACCACAATGTGATATTATTAGTTAGGAGAAAACACTCCAAGTTTAGATGATTCCTTTACATCCAGTCTGGAGGTTCTTGGCTCCTGTTCAAGACGTTAAAGTGTTTATCCTCAAGCTATGTGCATTTTAATGTACACACATGCCACATCCATTTACAGCTTCACTAATGGACGACAACAACTAAATTTAAAACAAAGATTGAACATGTAAGCCAAGAAAATCTGCAATCCAAAAGAGAGCAATGTCCCTGACTTAAAAAACAACAAATAACAACATGATTAATCACTGCTGATGTTACATAACTTATTAGTATCATCTTCTGTCTCCTGAAGCGGAAAGCTGCTTCAAAGGGTTTAAGCCATTTGTAAATCCCTCAGGTATGAACCTCCGCTGGGTCACTGGACTCGGACCAAACCAGCACAAAAACAACAACAAAGTCCTTCAAGATACCAGTGAGACATCCCGCAAGAACCTTTGAACCTGTTATTTTAAACTAAAACTGAACTTTCAGCTCATTTTATAAACAAAACCACAGCTTAACAGCTTCTCAGGCACACATCTGCAATCAAACACCAACACAAACTAGATTTCATTGTCCCTGAGCTCAAACAACGAAAAGCACCACGCTGTCCGGGCTCCAATAGGAGGCCTCTTTCCTCTGTGATTTGTTATTTGAACACAACCATCTCCCGTCTCACCCTTGACCTCGGCAGCAGCCTCTACTAGTCGTGGCAGTGATTTTAACACATGTGGACTCAGCTGTCCTCGGTTTGGGTGATATTTGGGGGACATTGCACTTGAGCTTCCTCTCTACCACTCACACTCTCACTCTCTCCCCTCTTTCTTACCTCAGAAACGCTGAAAGAAGCGAGCTCCCTGCTGGCCGAGAAAGGCTGTAAGGTTCTGCAAACTTACCGCGCTGATTAAGTCCTTCTGTTATAGTGACACACGATCCGCTTGGCCACCCCATTGGCCGAGGAGCTGGCCTGGAGGCGAGGCCGGGCCTGTACTGGGGCAGGGTCCACGACTTTGGTCCCCCCCCTCCCTCTGCTGGCACTCAATAAGGAGATGGAAGGGTTGAGTGTTAAGGAGGGAGGCTCAAGTTTGGAGAAGGGGGCACCCAAGACGCCCACAGGTTGCTATTCTGGGGAAGCTGCATTAGGCAAGCAAATTTTATCTGAGAGTGAGAAGACAGCTCGACGTCAGGGAAGCGAGGCAGGTGGTGTTCCTAAACCTCCTACAGAAGTCTGAGGCACATAACCCTAACCCCATGTACAGCATGGACAAGAACCTAAATTATTTGTCTAACCAAGCTGTAAATCCGACATGTTGATCCATCTATTGCTTTGGGGTCTTGTTTTCTATGACTGCCTGGTTTGCAAGAATCAACCAGAAGGGCAAAAGTGGGGCCCACCCCAAAAATCACTAGATGTTCCTCAGACAGTTTCAGTCCACGCAGGTGCTAAAAATGTGCAAAAACAACATTAGAACATATCTGCGATAGTACAAAAACATTTCACCCTCCTGCCAGCAGGCTTTCAGTCAGTAGTTCCTTAAGTTTAGGAAAGATTAAAGGAAAAATATGCTCAAAGATTTTGCGCTGTATGGTTTTGACATTCCCCACATTTTGATGTGTAATGGTAAAAAAAAATACACTTTTACCAATACAATATGTGACCTCTGTGCTATGAATATCAGCACTTTAAATATATGGTCTAAGAACACTTTCAAAAACATGTATGCTCAACTTTAAGCATTCAGATTCGTATTTGTGCGTAATATAAATGCTTAAGGTTGTGAAAGTGTTCTTACACCATATAAATGCCCCATTAAAGATTTTTAATTAGTCTTTTGATTAGTTAAGTTCAATTGGATTGATGTATATTTAATTATCTGCTTTCCAGTGGTATTTTTTTCCAGAAATCAGCCACCTATTTCATAGACATCCTCTGCAAGATCAGTTTGATCTGTTACTAATGTCTTTCAGTTTAGCTGTAAGTCTAAACAAGCTGCAGCATGAATCATTCAGCAAACTCCTCAGCTGGATTTATAAACGGGATCTGTGATGCGGGCGTCGGTCTGAACTGTCTCAGGGGTCCTGAATGATCTACTAATTTCCTCCGGGGGGTGCTACAATGACAGAATAAAGAACTCTTGGTCACTCACAGGTGGGAGTGTCAAATGTTTTCATGTCACAGAAACACAAATAGACAAACTCCAGGCCGAGGACCTCCTGTTTGATTTTGTTGACTTACAGTTTGACGGACCTGTCTACACTCTCGCTGTTGGGATGAACAGTGAAACAAACCACAGAAGCAGTTACAGAGTGCTTTATCTCATTGGGGTTATACAGTAGGGTCATATTAAAATTACTCGGCCAAACCAACACGTTCTCATCCCAGGGATACCCCTCAGCGTCAGTATGAAACACCTTTTTAAATGTGGTTAACGCTGTGAAACGGTCACAGTTTGGTTAGGCTTACAAAAAGATCTTTGTTTGGGTTGAAATAAGTACATTACGTGACAGCGGTCACGTATTTAACATTATGTAGCTTCATACTTTAAGTTAGTCACCTTTGACTTTTGGTTCTGTATATTGTCACCTGACATGGATGGGTTACACTGAAGTTAGTTGAAAGCCCAAGAATACCTTGTGCGTCAAATACAGACGCTCTGGGAATGAGAATGGGCTTGCCAAACTGTACAAAGGAAATAACATTTTTCAAAATTAATGATCCTTAAACCTTCTCAAATACCAGTGGAACCCCATAAAGGATTGTTATGCCATCACAACCCATCAGACCCTGCTGTGACACCATTTTTATCCCATGAATGACAACTGAAATTTTCTTAACGACACCTGAACCTCACTCAAGCGCTCCTGAATGCTCTCCCAAATCCCACAAAACCCCACAAGAACCCCATAAACCATCAAAAGGACTCTTGGGACCTCCAGAAATACTTGCAACACCCCATCTAAGCACAGGAGATCAATAAAGGACCACGAGGAACCCCCAAAGCTCCTTGTAACCCCATGAAGGATTTTTAAAACTCATCAATACAATTCGTCTACAACTACCAGCTACAAGCAGCTTCCTCTTTCAAGGGTCACACAAACCCCCTTAAGGATACCCAGGAACTCTCTCAAGGACTCATGGAACCACAACCTAAAAATCAAATAAACATACTCCTCCATCCCCCCCTTAAAAACACCTGTAATCCCCTGATGCCCTTACAAAATCTTGGATCCCTGTTTATTTTTGTTTTTTTATGTACCCCTGAAACTCCCTTAAGGAACCCTAGAACCTCATGAAGAACCCATGGAGTCCCCTCAAAAACTGCAAGAATTCCCAATAAGCATAATGCTGCATTCAGGTCATGTGGGTTGATGGTAGAGATGGGAAAGATTCAGATCTGTGAGTGCTCACATCATCACCACGGTGGTATGATGACTCAGTTTGTCATGTGAGGATTACCATACTGTGCATGGACAACGCACCTGTGACACCATATCACCTTTTATTTTCTCAGTTGTAATAACAACTTGGACTTTTATGCCACGTTCATGTCATTTTGGAGTTACCGTAACTGCGAGTTTCCAACTTGTATTAGCGTACACGTCTACTTCCAAGTCATGATTATGACGGATCTTTTCTGAAAGCTCTGGTTTATCTGACATCGAACCTCATAATACGAAAGTGCCTGAGAACTAACATGGATTCTTGATAGCAGCCAAAATCCGACGTTCAGAGTAATTAAACCCTGATTAAATTTATATAGTGTTTTGTTGTCAATGCATAGTATTTTAACCCTTACATGGCCAACCCTATGCCTCCATCCCTTAGGACATGAATGTGGCATAATAACCCCACTGAATGTGGCATAATAACCCCACTAGGAGCTTTAGAATCACATCAGTGATGCCTGCCACTCAAACTTCAAATAGGACTAGAAAACAAACCCCATTAAAAGATCCCCTGACTAAGAACCTTTGAGCACCAAGAATGCTAAGAACCCACCTAAATATCCTCGGAACTTGTTGAAGGACCCCTAACCTCCCGTGTATCACCGTTAAGCAACTCTTAACACTTCTCCAGTAAACAGGTATTTACAACCCACCTGTGTAGGTGCTGAGAACCCCTCACACCCCCCTAATCCCATCAAGAACCCATGAGTTAGGATTCTTCCTCTAGAATTCAAATCATGTGAAATTCTGCGAATCATTTTTCTGAGAGCACAGTTGAGCCCCCTGCCGGATCCCAAGTACATCCTTAAAGGACCCCTGGGTGGCCCTCAGACCCCACTTTTAGAGCCCTGAGGTGGTGAAACCTAAGGTCCTGTGGCCTGTTGGTGCTGCATCTCGCCTCGCCTCTCTCTGCTATCACAGCGACGCTGCTGTCACTCTGCTCACAGGGTTCAGGATTTATTTTTGGACTGCCATGGCTTCTGTTCCTTCCATTTGTAGGAAGGGGGGTCGAGTTGGGCTCAACATGAACCTGCCGCTCTGACACTCCAGGCTGGGACAAGCAGGCAGCAGCCGGCCGGCCGCCCCCCGAGCAGCAGTCGCACAGGTAAACACGCCATATTTACACCTTTTATACTCCAGATAGTGCGCATGGAAGCTGTTAACAGAGTTAGGGAGGCGGCTGCTGTCGAGGGCAGAACCCCCACCTCTGCAGCCAGAGATCAGACATGTTCGGAGACCTCAGGGTGTCTTTTCTTTTCCTCAGTGCAACAGTGAAGCACCAGCAGCACTGAGCTACATGTTAGCCTTGCATTGTTTCTACTCCCTGTGGCTTCAAAACACACTCTGCCCTGTCATTTATTTGTCCTGGCTGCAATGAGGCATGACTGAGTGATGATCACATTCTAGCTTTGAGTTGTTACCTTCCTGTTGTGAATAAAGTCAAGTTCGATATTTCACATCAACCTGAATGAATGTTCTCTCTTGTTCTGTGAAGGGGAACCTGCGTGGAGCACTTTGAACATCAACAAGTTTTTACCTGGTATGTTCCTTCTTTTTACTCACTGTTTGCTGTGTTTGAGTGTGAAGCCTCATAACTTCAGTGGAGGTTAATGACTTTTTGGGGAGGATTCATTTACTTAAGGAGGCTATTGTGGACCAACTTGGTTTTTATTACACGGCTATTATTACACTTTCCTCTTTTGAACTTGCACCCTGAAGGTGCTCCAAATACCAAGCCTACCAGAGCCTTAAAAGGAGGAGTGAGCTCTCATGTGTCAGGCTGGCAGCAGGTTCAGGGAGGGAGGCGGGTGGGAGGGGTGGAGCTTTAAAACACAACCAGCTCTGGCCTACATTTCACTGAAGTGACACACATAGTAAACTGAGGATATTAAACAGTTGTACAGACTGAATGATGTCAGGGATCCTTCATTTGTAACCCAAGCCCTCTGGATAGTCTTATAATAAATTTATCTGACTCTAAAGTTCAAATTCATTGCACTAACGTTACGTTGTGCAGTGTTATTTTTAAATTTTTAAATCAAATTTTTCTTCTTATGCAATTGGGTATTCTCTGCGCAAATATATTTCTGAGGCCCTAACCAGGGTCGTTGGGCTATGATGTCATGAGGTCAGGTGTTTTGCATTCACTTTCACCCTTCAGCAGATATATATACACATCTATATGTGCGTGTTTATGTGGGAAGAGGCGACAGAAGGATCCTGACACGACAAAGCTGCACTTAAAGCTCAGCCTGTAAACTGTAACCTCACAGAAACGTAGACCTGCAAGTTCCTCTCTTATCAAAGATTTGATATCTTGATCGGTAGATCTGATTTTACTTATAGAGGAAAGAACTCAACACAAGCATAGGGTAATATCAGATAGAAATTTGAGGCAAAGGATTGACCCAATACTAGTCTTTTCACCTTTCCTCTAGTGCTACCATCATGACGAGATTTCTCTTACTAACACCACTAACTAGATTTCATGACATTTGCTGATGTTAATAGTTTCTGGAGGATGAATCATTATTTCCTCTAGCGCTAAAGCTCACAAGAAACATCAAAATAAAAACAGGGCTTCAAATGTTCCAATCATATTCCAGCTCCCCAGAGGAGGAAGCTTCTCTGGGCCTCAATCAAAATTTCCAAATTTGAAGTTGTTAGCATCAGAGGCTCCATCTGATCTGCACTCTGATTTATTGTTTTCAGTGAAAGTGATGCAGCCTGTAAAAAAAGCCAAGAGTCTTAAAAAAGGGAAGCAGGTGATTGGCCAGCTTCCTCTCTGCCTTCAAACTAAAATTAGGCCAAGTAAAAGCTTCCAGGATCAGCAGTGAGGAGGTAACATCATCCAGGAAGAGCTCAGCTGGATTCTCCTGTTGGTTTTCCAGCTTGCAGCACTGATCTCTGGTTTTTATATACAGCACTCCAAGTCACTAACCTGATGATTTATACTCGGTACATCTGTGCGTGGAGTTTAGGACACAGGTTTTGTAACTGCATTGAAATCTCTTTAAACACAAGTTACTGATATTTCTGTTTGCACCTCAGTAGAAGGATGACAGACTGTAGGAGAACATTTCACAGGCTGATGAAAAGTTTTCATCAGACATCAATGTTAACATTTTAGTCTATGCTAAAAATTCACGTTATATTAGAATTTTCTTAATTCGCTTTTAAATTTCATTTGTTAAATTTTTTACTTGAATCTTTATAGTTTATTCCACTCTGATCTATAAACTCTTGGTTTTAACATCTTATATACAACACTTTCTACCTCAATAACTTTATAATCTTCTTTTGAAATGCTATTATTAGCACTTTAATTAAATGTCAGCATCATCAGGCTAAAAACAAACCAGCATTGTGAACAGCATTGTTGCTCTCTTAATATATTCACTTCTCAACTTGTTGAACTATTTAAACCCTTCACATCCTCCTTAGTCAATACAAATTTAGCTATTCTCAGTGGAACTAAAATATGAATTTTGTCCTGCTGGTGGCACTGGAGAAAAGATTCATTCAAATCAAAAGGGGCTCATCCTCTGCGGAAGAGGAAAATTAAAATCAGGAAATTTCATTTTGACTGATTTCACTTCTTGTGTAGCAAGTAGAAATTTTGGCCGGATGTTGGCACAACAGGAAAGTTCAAGGGGTCAACAAATGCTCTGGGGACCATGAATTTCCACTGATGATTTTATAGACATTTAGCCAGTAGTTCCTGAGGTATCTTGCTTTGGGCCAAAGTGGATGGACATTTCAGATGTAAAAAGGGTATAATGTCTTGTTCAAGCTTGATACATTAACAATAAATATAAAACAAAAATTAGATCAAATGGAGGGCACTGAAAAAGTAGAAAATTATTTTAATTTATTTAAGAAAAGGGGTATAAACACATACAATCAGAAATCTCAGTTACTGAATATCAAAGGTAAAAAGTGTCTGCAGTAGTACAGAGCTGATAAAAACATACACAGGAAATAGTTTGATTGTATAGATCAGGTGTCCGTGTGATGAAGGTTATTGAGAAGTAATATCAAAATATTACCAGATACCAAATAAAAGTAATTTTGGGTTCATGGCTGCACCAAGTGAGCCACGAGATGATGTTTTTTTAATAGACTTTCAGTGTTATTTTATCATCAGTATCAAACTTTTACAGTTCTTCCCTCTCAAGCTCATCAGATTGTTCTTTAGCCAAAGATAAGTGCAGGACAGATAACACAACACAACACAAGTGTCATCCATTAACGCTACGTGATTGAAACATGTAAACTATTTCTATTCAAAACACTTACGTTTCCCTACACACCGTCATACAAGTATCAACCAGACATTGGGAATGATTCACCTAAACACTGTAGTGGAGAATGATACACAAACACTAAAGCTCACAGTCAGATATATACATAATAATAGAAACAGGATGTCAGAAAATAAAATACAAAATCAAAGAGATATTTGATAATCAAATCTTTTGGGCTTGTACTTGTCCAACTGAGAGTCAGAAGTGATTTATTTGATATAAATGAAATATTGAGCCTGAAACTGTTCTGTTTGACATCTTTATAGCCAGCGAATGTTTTTGTGAGATCAAAGCGGAAACCACCTGAGGAGACACCTCTTCAGTAATCACCATGATATAAATCTGCGAAAGACACAAAAAGAAAGTT
>NW_024044634.1:0-10000 GCF_014851395.1 Micropterus salmoides
TTCAAAGTACAGATTGAATTACTAAAATATATTTATATTATTTTGACAAAAATAAAAAGAAATAAAAGTTGTAACGTTATAAAAAATAAAGTCGTGCGTTACCTCCTCTAGGTCTGTTTTCTCTCCCAGTTTGCTGACGACAGTTCGGGCGGCGCTTTCCCTACGTCCACTTCCTGGACAGACAGCTCCTCGGCCAGTGGGTGGTGGCGGACGCCGAGGATCCGTCCAACCCGCAGGTCCAGTCGTGACACGTCAACCTGAGGCCACCCCCAAGGAGAGCAAGTCACAGGTGGGACGAGCTAAGAGAGAGAGAGTAAAGTCATATTTTTCTATCTGCCCTCCCACCCTCCTTCCTTCCTTTCCTCATCTCACCTTTCCTCTCTCCTCTCTTCCTCCTGCTCTGCCTCTCTCTCCGGTCATGTGAGGAGGAAGAGGAGGGGGAGGAGGATTTGTTGGAACAGCAGCTGATGCTCCAGCGGTGGAGGGAGGTTGCGTTGTGGGGCGGGGCTACGGGTTGGAGAAGGCGTGGAGAACAAAGCCTTGGCTGAAAGAAAAAAAAAGAGAGAAGATTTTTTTTAAACTGAAAGCAAAAAAATGCATGAATTTAAATTAATGTGGCTGTTTTTATCTTTTGGGTAAATCTCCAAAATGTTTGACTTAATAAAGTTCTTATTAAATTAAAATAATCCACTCTGACCACAGTCGACATTGATGCAGCTCAGAGGAAAAACATCTGCAGTTGCCCAAGTGTGTCAGTGAGTGTCTGTTTCTATCTTTGTGAGGACTGGGTTGAGTTTTACACCTTTACACCTCAGGACTGTTTCGTTTTAATGTCTTCAGAGGGCCATTTTTAAGGGTTAAGATTACGTTTTAGGGTTAACATTTTCAGGTTTAGGGAATGCATTCTGTCACAGAGGGTGTATAATTGTGTACCGATGCGTCGCCTCTGTTTTTCCTGCAGCTGATTCTTCAGCTGCTCGATGTCTTTCTTCAGTTTGCTGTTTTCCACCAGCAGCTTCTTTGATCTCTGACCGATGCCTGCAACACTAAAAAATAAAATGTTTCATTTCATCATCCTCACGAGCATAACCTGCTTAAATTCATTTGTTTCACAATGTCACAGCATTTTATTAGAGCCTAAATCAGCACTTTCTTTGTTACACATTCAGTTACAGACATGGGGGCCTTAAATAAAGCAAGAAACTAAGAAATAACATAACTAAAACAAACAAAAAGGATCCAGGGTTCTGGTTCAGTCCTACATGTACAGGTGACGAGTTTTCTTTTGTTGTGATTTTAATTAATATGGCATCCGTTTATTGATCTTTCATTGGTTTGTAACTTGGAAATTTAATCCACTACTGGACTACTGACTCTTACGTGCTTTCTCTCTCGCCAGCATGGCGTGAGTTTTAAAATACTCCATGATCTGCTCGCCGTCCTCTGGATCGAGTTTCTTTAAAACAGCTTCCACGCTGAGAGACAGAAAAACAGTCGATAAGACAGTGAAACAGTGGGAAAGTAAATTTTCCTATAGAGAGCCATGAACGTAGGTTGGGTCAAAATAACATTACATGACTTGAATTACTTAACTAGAGCTTGAGTGACCTGTGTAACTTAAATAAAAACATTTCTGGTTTCTATAAAGATGGCTCCGTCATCAGGACTGAGCCTACAGGTCACATGACCATCCACCATGTTTCCAAGTCTGATGAAGGCCTCTACAAGTGTGACATCAGCGGTCATGGAGAGTCTCCATCCAGCTGGATCTCTGTCACAGGTGAGGAGCTCAAAGATAATTCTCAAACTGACCTTGTTTAGTTTCTACATTGAGAAATTGACTTTTTGTTTCACACAGGAAACAAAGTTGAAAGTCCGGTTTCTGGCCCTCAGTCCACCCCAACCACCTTACTCTGTCTTTTCTGTTAAATGTCCTACACCTACCCGTCAAAAAACTGAAGCTACAGGGCTTCCCCACTGCACTGAACTATGACAGTAAGGGGTTCCCCAGTGAGTTTCAAACTGATGCCAATGGGTCTTCACCAATGCGTCCAATTGTGACAATTTAGGGAGTGAGAACGGGTTGGGGGAAACAAAAAATTTAAATTGACTCTTTTCCTAAACCTACTCCCAAAATGAAATGCTGTTGCCTGAGCGGCTAATAAACCTTTGATTCACATTAAGTCTTAATGTTGATAAGCTTTTTGCTCCCCAAATTCTCAAAATTCATTGTATTATAATAAACCTAAAAAAATTCTAAACATGCATTGATCAATAACTAAAACTATGAATTTGCAATCAAATCATATGTTCAAAATACATATAATAAAATCATGGCCACTGGGCATCAAGCTCGCTTCCTTTGCAAAATCCAATTTGACGGCACTGTCTGGCTGGCTGGCAATACAAAACACAGAAAAGGAGATCCCACATGTGAAAACTCTGTGCCCGTTGCTGATAATTGTCTGCCACCGGTGCTTAAGTCTCAATCAATTCAGACAAATTTAAGTCGAGTCAAAAGTCCGATGTAACAAAGTCCGATCTCAAGCTGAAGTCTCAGCAGTTTTTTTGACTTCCTTTGACCTTTGATTTGATGATTGCTGTTAAGGACATGAAGGACGAATGAGCTTTGTCAGGTAAGAAAAAGATGTCACAAATCTTTCAAATGTCTGTTTATCAACATATCTCGTGCAAATATGATGAGTTAACATAAATTAAAGAGTTAAAATGGCTTTATGATCTCATCTGTTTTCAGTGACACCACAGGCTCAAACACAGTCCGGGTCTGACATGACTGACAGTACGCAAATCAGACCGGCAGCAATGTCATCAGCGCACGTTTATATAGATGATATCTTACAGGAAAGGAGGTCAGTGTTGTTGTCATTCTCAGAGGATATGCAAGGAGTGAAATGTCAGAATTAATTGACGAGAGAAATTAAATAAATTCTGTTTTCTCAATCCGCATCAAAGCGCTTCCTGTTTGACATCAGATTAACAGGTGGATTGGAACACGCACATTTTTGCTGATAATACTTCTATACTTTTACCATGCAGTATTTTACGTTGTTGTATTACTACTTTTACCTCCCAAATCATAAAAAGACAACACAGTTCACAGGTAAGTTGTATATCAGAGTAAACAACAGGAGTAAAGAGGAGAGTTTAAATAGTTAAACCAAACGAGGAGAGGCCGAGCATGTTACTAAGATAAACTGAGACATGAAAGCATAGAGAGTCATCATTGAAGTTTTGATAGATGTTATCTACGATGAAGGAACGTACGCATTAATACCATCAAAGTACTGCACACACACACAGACTTGCTGAGAGCAGCCTTTTTGCATAACGATAAACAGAATACTGGCGCACCAGTCAGCTGGTTAACATTTACATACACAAACACACTCGACTGACACTAACACACTTATTTACACAAGCTCTTCATTAAAGGGAAAATACCACTAAAACACTTTAAACACGTTTAAATCTTAAATTCTTAATTCTTAAATGCATCTTGGCAATAGACTTTGTGAAGCATTTTGGCTCAATTTTAAGATCAGTAGATAATGATTTTCAGAGCCGATGTGGACACACTCACACATACCCTCGTCGACCTTTGCAGCTTTATGCATGCACAAGGTATAATTTCACCATCAGGTCTTAAGGCACTTGTGTAAGTGATGTGAATTTGTGTTAATATTTTGTGTCATGTTCTACTTTAGGGAACGCTGACACTTGAATTAGGACAAATAGCAAACTGTCCTGACAGAGCTGACCTTGTAGTGAACAGAGCTGTGTGTGTCCACCATCCACTTTTAAATGAACCTCTTCTGTCTGAGTTCAGACTGACACCTGACTAACAGACACCAAACTTACACACAGTTTGGTAACAGGAGTCCATGGTTGTTGTCCTGTTAGTGGTCGTAGCTTGGAGACTTTTTCCCCTCTTCCTCTGTTTATTCAATAAAATGATGTACAGTCCTGGGGACAAACTGTCAGGGGGAGTAAACCGGCCCAATGCTGAGATAAATAGAAAGAGGTTAGAAGGAGAGCTTTTGTGACTGGTTAGCTCAAGCATGTCAACAACTTGCTAGCTTATCGGTGGTTACCAGGCCAGCTACTGCTTCACCAGTCAGCTCAGTGAGTACTCATAATCTCACAAACTTCTAGAGCCAAATATTTAGCAAATTACTTCCACTGTGTCACTTTCGGGTGCAAGTGACAAAAACTAAACTTGTTTTTGTCACTTAGGAGGACATCATATCATTGATTCCTCCTGGACCCTAGCTCAAATCATACTTTACTGGAGGTTTTCCTTAAACTAACAGTATAATAGCGGGGGTCCATGTAATATATGTTTTGTAATTTGTCTTTGACCATATTGAGGCGGCAAACATGTAATCTTGTCCATTTACGCAAAGCCAGTGTAGTATAAACATCCTAACCTTTTAACAAAAACCCATAGTCTTGATCCTAATTTATAGGCTAATGCCTGGCCTTGTGAGGACCAGCATTTTTTTGCCCAAATGGAAAATCAGTCACCACAATATGAGTGTGTGAAAAGATGGATGTCCTCGCAATGTGATTAATCCAAATGCACACACAAACACGCAGCAGCTGCTAAGCCACTGAAATGTAGAGAGACACAACAGCTGCAGTCAGACCTCCTGCTATAAATAACATGAGCTGGTAAACGAGACAACAGCGGTGGAAGAAGTACTTTTACTTTAGTAAAAGCAGGAATATCACACTGAAAAAAATACTCTGTTACAAGTGAAAGTGAAGTGCTGAATTGAAAAATCCCACTAAAGTAAAAATATTAGTATTAATTTTCGACTAATATCAGTATTAGTAGAAAATGTCCTTAAAGTTTCAAAAGTAAATGTACTTATTGTGCTAAAAGTCTCCATTCAAAGTTTTATATTTTTTATACATAAGGCTGTCAGATAAACTAGTACTAGTACTATATTTCCCTCTGAAATGTAGTGGAGTAGAAGGAAAATACCTCAAAAGTATACTTAAGTATAGAAATTCAGTAAAAGTACTTCAAGACAACACACACAAACAAAAACTTTGAAATTCTCACCACACGAAACAAAATAAAGGAAAATTAATCAAAGGAAAACAACAACAAAACATTATTTAAGGACAAAGGAGCTCTTTTAGCATAAGAAATCTCTTACAAACAATAAAATAGTAATTTCTTATTGTCTGATAAGAGAAATTGTCAGCTTTAACTACTCAAATAAAGTTAAATTAACAACAAATATTTCCTCTTTGCTTTGCCATGAAAAGGACCCTAAAATTAAAGCCACTTCACAGAAGTTAAATAAAGTCAACAATGTGATAAACATAATATAATTCAGACATAAAAAGACTGTGTGTCTGCAGCTGTGGGAGTTTTAAACAATTCGCTGGAATAATCTCATGAATCACAAACATTTAAGACAAACCATGCCTTTAAAAAAAACACACTCCAGGCAGACTTTATCTCTGATTTAACCTTTACATGCCATCTGCAAGGAGTCTAAATCTTCAAACTACTTTTATATACAAAGAGGAGGGGTGGGGTTTGTAAAACAAATTAAGAAAACACAACAAAAACGCACTCAGACAGTCGACGGGTTTGTAAATCATACCTGGGATGAACCAGGTTGTCGGTGTTGTCCATGTCGAACGATGTTGTCGGTCGGTCGGTCAGAGAAAGAAAGCTAGGAGTTCGTCTTCAGCTGAGACACTGTACACTGTCAGCTGTCTGTTTCCATCTCCAGCTGGTTGGAGGTCAAAGGTCAAACACCTCCCCTTTAAAAACGCAGAACAAGGCGCTATGACTTGGTTCTGACTGGAACCTTTATAACCAGCAGAAACTCACTGATTAGTTCGCATATTTTTATTTTATTGACTTTGTACTATGCGTACATACTTCTCACTTTTCCGACCTGTCTCACATGAAGATCTGCTTATACAAAAGTATACATAATCACAACTATAAAGTGCTACGTGCAGCTCTGCATTGTGTAATATGTCTGCCTGTGTGTTGTGCTGCTGATGCTGCATTCTGACCATTTTTTCAATTTCTTTCCATCCCTTATCATTTTTATTTAATGCAGTTTTGTCCATCTCGCCTTGAGGTCATTATGTAAGCTTTTACCTTTCTACTTCTCCTTCACACATTTTTCCCCCTTTAAATTAATGAATATTTGAGTATATTTAGGTAAAAGTGTGTCGTTTTCTATTTGCAAAATATATCAACATAATAGGGCTGCAACCTGATTGCTGACCCCTTAACTATTGTATTATTACATACATGTTACATACATGTATTTAATATATCTATCTATTCTGCGAGCAGAGGTTCAGAGTTTAGATGGAAACCTCTTGAGTGTAATTTAAGGCGTCAGCATGCAGAGAATGTGTATGTGTTTGTATATTATATATAGTCTGTACAGCAGTGTGTTGTGTTTGAGGTATTTGGGTTTTTTTCAGTACAATCAGCTCCCTCATGTGGAAAAAAACAGAACTACCACTCCCACATAGTAAACCTTGAATTTAATGTTACTTCCTCACCTTGTTTTAAGTGGGTCATTTCCTTGTTGTCACTTCTTTGACATGTCTCCAAACATGTTAGAAACAACATGTGATATTCAGATCTACATCAGCATGCACGTGGATTCCCCCCTCTGGTGGAAATAAATGTGTAAGACTTTTGGAAGTTCTAGTTTTTACAAGTGGGTGAAATTAAATAATAATAAATTTGAATTAAAACATATTTGCATTCATTCACAAGTCATTGACAAAATAATAGTTTGTGATATGTATGTTTTTTGTTTTCAATATTATTTGTCATATCGACCTCAACAAATAGTTTACGTGATTAAACATTTTTATAATTTCCCTCACATTTTGCATATTCAGTAAACTGTTTCATACTGTTTTATCTCTGTGAATGATGTTTTGGAGTATTATCCATGATGCCAGGATATCCTTCTAGCAGAGAAATCCATATTTTAATTTATTTTTAATTTTAAAATATTGACTCTAACACCAGAATCAGCCTTAAAAATTAACCATGTGTAACTAATGTGCAATTGTTGAACATAAACTCCTCTCCAGGTCATTAAAACCTCAGTGAGTTATACACCCCTGACCATAATCAAATATTTGATGACACAATTTAGGGAGTTGTCTACAGACAGGAAGTGAGTTTTAAAATTCAGACAGAGCAAATCTCTGAGTCATTAGCGGTGATAGCAATTCAGATGTAACTAATATGTTTGTTCTGGTGACTTACTGCCTCTTTAAACTCTGTCAACAGAAACTCAGCAGCGAGAGATTTGAGTACAATTAAGGCTAATAAGAGTTAACCGGTCTAATACCAAAAGATGTATTTAGGCTAATGAGGAGATAATGATTAGACATTTATTAGTCATCTTTTTGACTTAGTCAATCTTAAGCCAGGGTGGAAATTAAACATCCACATTGAGTAATTAACCTCAACATTGAGTACTCAATAGTTTACTTGAGTATTTCCACATTACTCCACTACAGTTCAAATGGAAATATTGTACTTTTCACACCACCTTGTTCACCTGACAGGATTTTCGTATAAAGCTTGTCCCTTTTGAGAGGCTAATGGGAACCACTGAACTAAACTTGCTCACTGTAAAGTAGTTAGCATTTTGGCCATCACCATTTATTTTAAAAAAATGTATCCAGAAGTGACCATATTTGGATGAGAGTGTGGCGCTAGATAGCTTAGTTAGAAAAGTACATCTGTTGTTTACATTAACTGTGTTGAATAATTGGGAAGCAAAATGTGCTGCTTACCAGGACAAAATGATCAGCGACTCCTTATGTCTATTACTACAGAAAAAGAAACAGAAAGTTGAAAAAGACATTTTTAGGAACCAAAAACTTCAGTGAAGTGGCTTTTTTCATCGCAAAACTAAGTAGTTAAAACCAGCAAATATGTTAACTGTATAAAGTAGTTAAAACTAGTGGATTGTATTTGTAGTTTTAACTAGCTGACTCTAACATTATATAAAGTAGTTAAAACTACCTAACTGTGTAAAGTAGTTAAAACTAGCTAATTGTTTAATGTAGTTAGAAACTGACTGTATAGTTTTTAGGTAACTCCATATAAAGTAGTTAAACCAAGCTAACGTTCACTTATAGTTACAATTATCTAACTGTGGACAGTATAAAGTGGTTAAAACTAGTTAACTTTATAAAGTAGCTAAACTAGCTAACTCAATGTAAACTAGCTTTAGCTAACTGAATATAAAGTAGCTTTAGGTAACTCCATATAAAGTAGTTAAACCAAGCTAACATTCACTTATAGTTACAACTATCTAATTGTGGACAGTATAAAGTAGTTAAAACTAGTTTACTTTATAAAGTAGCTAAACTAGCTAACTGAATGTAAACTAGCTTTAGCTAACTGAATATAAAGTAGCTTTAGGTAATGGGGGTGGTGATGGCGCATGGATAAGATTGCCTAAGAGCCTTTGGTGTGGGAGACTGGGGTTTGATTCCCACTGTGAGACATCCACCATTGTGTCCCTGAACAAGACACTTAACTCCTAGTTGCTCCAGAGGCATGTGACCTCTGACATGTATAGCAATTGTAAAATGCTTTGGTTAAAAGTGTCAGATAAATGTAACTGAATATAATGTAGTTTTAGGTAACTCCATATAAAGTAGTTAAGCCAAGCTAACATTCACTTATAGTTACAACTATCTAACTGTATACAGTATAAAGTAGTTAAAACTAGTTAACTTTATAAAGTAGCTAAACTAGCTAACTGAATATAAAGTAGTTTTAGCTAATTGTATATAAAGTAGTTTTAGGTAATTGTATATAAAGTAGTTTTAGGTAATTGTATATAAAGTAGTTAAACCAAGCTAACGTTCACTTATAGTTACAACTATCTAACTGTGGACAGTATAAAGTAGTTAAAACTAGTTAACTTTATAAAGTAGCTAAACTAGCTAACTGAATATAAAGTAGTTTTAGCTAACTGTATATAAAGTAGTTAAAAACTAGGTAACTGTAAAAAGAAGTTTAAATTAGTTAACTATAAATTAGTTACAGATAGCTAACTGTATACAATAGAATAATAGAAACAGATCAGTGTTTCTGAACTTTTGACTTCTGATACTTTATGTAGGCATTGGTTTTGCTGTAGCTAATACTTTTAAATGCAGGACTTTTTACTTGTAGTCTAAGGAACTAACGTTACTTTTATAGGGTGGTATTGGAAGCCTGCTTCTACTGAAGTTAAGGATAAAAATACTTATTCCACCACAGGCACTTAGTGAATCAAATGTTGTGTTGTTGAGTTCAAAAGCCCACAAATTACTGACAGTTTTTCTACCAATGAACGGAGATTTCCGAATGCTACCGACCTCAGGTGTGTCATCACAGTGACAGGGCGCGTCACCGGAAGCAGCCGCTCCATATTTGGTTAGTTACCCGTCGAGCTGGATTCTTCGTTCCTCTCACAACCGTCACACACGGAAAAAGCAGGCGCGCGGTCGCAGCTCCTGAGGACGGCGAGAGGAGGAGACGGTGTTTGGAGACGAGGTTTGAGTCGAAGAAGTGAAAAACTGCAGTTTAAAGGTGAGTTTGTTATCATTCAGTTACACGCGCGGAAAACGGACAGTTTACAGGACAGGTTTTTTTTACCAGTTTGAGATGAGAAGGGCGCAGAAACGTGCGACACACCGTCTGACAGGTGTGTTTCTGACTGCCTGCTTATGTCCAAAACGAAGGACGTGTACTTTTCAGCTGTTTATTTTGGTTTTAAACACAACTTTTCCGGCTCTCTGTTTGTGTGTGAAGCTCAAGTGTTGAAACAAGGCGTCATTTAATCGTCGTGTATCCAAATACAGAAAATAAATAAACCGATTTAACACGTTGAAGTCTTAACTAACTTGGTGAAGAGTCCTAGTTACCTGGTGAAGACTATTTGCTGGAAATTGGCCCAGGAAAACA
>NW_024044634.1:15000-17674 GCF_014851395.1 Micropterus salmoides
TTAAATTGTTTGTCTGTTTAAAACGTCAGAAAACTGTGAACAATTATTATATTTCTTCTCTTGTTTTATCCGACAAACACTCCCCAAAACACAGTCAATGACAAAGAAAAGCATTTAATCCTCACAATTACAGATCGACCGATGGATCAGTTGTCTTGTGACGTTACGTTTTCATGAAGCATTTGTTAGTGTTTGTTTTACATGTTCAGGGGCTGTATTCAGGTTTAGGTGTAAGGTTACTTTTTAGGGAAAGGAAAGGGTGACATCACAACGACCTCACGTTTCATGAATGAACTGACTCAGGATGTCCACAGTGATTGATTGACAGGTCTGTGTCAAGATTAAAATAATATTAAATTGGACAACATTTACAGTATTTCCTCTGATGAGGCACGTGTACATGAATAAGCTTTATTGATGTACTTATTGTAGCTGCTGATTGTTTTAGGGCTTTGATAATGATTCATCTGCTGATTATTTTCACCTGTTAATCATTTGCTCTATTAAAAGTTATATTTTCTATGACAAAATCTAAAGATATCACAAGGAAAAGATTAAAATTCTCACATTTGAGAAGCACGAACCAGTAAATGTTTTTGGATTTTTTTTGCTTAAAAATGACTTAAAACGATAAATTGATTTAATAAAATATTTGCAGATTGATTTTGATCAACGCAACAATTATTCGACTAATCGTTGCCTCCAGGGAGATCTAGAAAAACAAAAACCTCTCTGATTTGATGTCGCGTGTATTGTATTGTTTTCTGTAGTATATTGTACGATAATCACTTTCATTTCAATTAACATGATAAGGAAGTTAAAATGTTTTTGTTGTGTTTGTTTTTTCCGGTTTGTGCTGAATCTTGAATCTGATCGATCCATCACCTGCCTTCTGCGTGACCTCTCCAGTTTAACTCCTGATGTTGATCAGGTTGTTAATCTGTCATCAGCTCCAGACCAATAAATCGATCCTGCCGTGGACTCGTGATCGCCGCCTGACCAACCTCCACCGCTGCAGCTGGAACGCGCCATTGATGGCTGATACTGGATTATTGACCACGTCTGAACCACAGAGAAGCAGCCGATGAAGGAATATTTGTGAAACTCAAACCTCTACCTAATTTAGCAGATTTTTATTGGTCAGCTGACACATTGCAAAACTGTGATTGGTTGGCGCTCCGGGGAAGCTCTTCCTTACTGGTCGAATATTAAATACGAACGAATCACAGCAGGCTGATCAATGGCAGCGTCAGAACTCATCGAGGACGAGGACAGAGTCTGCCGCCACGTGGAAGTTAATGCGACCGCAGTGAACGCCTCTACACCTCCTCATCCTCCGAGCGTTGCCAACGGTACCCAACGTGCCCCGCCGACGCGCTGACGGCCCCCACCGACGCCCACGACGGCGGCAAACTGAGCAGCCTGATGAAACAGAACAAGCTGATTAACTCCCTGAGCAGCGGCCTGAGGCGCCACTGCGACTACGTGAAGATCTCCGTGCCGGAGGAGCGGGCAAACCGCCTCCCCAAGGAGTGGTGGAAGACGGGCGTGGCCTCCTCTACGCCCTGTTCATCCTCATCTTCACCACCGTTGTCATCACCGTCGTCCACGAGAGGGTGCCGGACAAGTCGGTGAGCCCGCCGCTGCCGGACAAGTTCTTCGACTACTTGGACCGAGTGCCCTGGGCCTTCACCGTCACCGAGGTCAACGGGCTGATCCTGGTCGGGCTCTGGCTCATCCAGTGGCTCTTCCTCACACACAGGTACGATCTGCAGCCCTACTGCATCAGTAGAAGTACTCGTAGTGCAGCTTAGTTCTGCGGTCTAGAGGGTTATCCAGCTCCACATAAACATTATTTTCATTATCCATTTACCTCGTGCGTATTTTTAAATAGTTGCGGTCTTCAAATGACGTGTTTTGTTTTACCAACAGTCCAAAAAAGTTATTTGTAGCATCACTTGTTATACTTTTATATTATTTTTGTTGTTTCTAAGCTTTTATTCTGTTAAACTATAAAACAAACGAGCACGACAGATGAATAATAAATAAACGTGCACCTCTGTGTCTCTCTCTGCAGAGCTATAGTGGGTCGTCGCTGTTTCTTCCTGATCGGGACTCTCTACATGTATCGCTGCGTCACCATGTACATCACCACCCTGCCCGTGCCTGGAAAACACATGGTCTGCGCTCCAAAGGTACATATACACAACACCGTGTACTTACATGTACTGTACCTGTTGTTCACATGCACTTCGTCATCAGTAAATGTTTTCTTGTTTGGTCCATGCAGCTGTACAACGACTCGACGGGGAAAATCTGGAGGATTTTGAAGCTGCTATCAGGAGGAGGTAACGCGTGTCCAATATAACATGAGTTTTCACTCCTTCTGTCAATGTCGTACGTGACACAAGAATTTCTCCTTGGGGATCAATAAAGTATATCTGATTCTGATTTTACCAAATTTATAAATTAACATTTTATAGCATGAAAACCGGAAAATTGTGCTGTCTGATTGGCTGTCAGGACAATTGAGGACACAGAAGTGATTTTGAAAGTTTGTCGAGGACGTTTTATATTCAAAAATAGATAATTATGTGTACGGAAAATATTCTTTTACACAATATGAACAACATGTGGGCGTATGTATGTATCAGCCATAAGGAACCTTATATTT
>NW_024044635.1:0-5170 GCF_014851395.1 Micropterus salmoides
GGTTCGCACCGACAACAAGGCCACAGCTGCCTACATAAACTGCCAGGGTGGGTTTGGCCAGGCGGCTGCTCTTGTGGGCGCACACCCATCTGCTCTCCATCAGAGTGATCTACTCTCCATCAGAGTGGAATACATCTGTGGCGTGCTGAACAGAGGGGCAGAAATCATGTCAAGCGGGGGCCCTTGCCCAGATGAGTGGTGCCTTCATCCTGATCTGGTGGCCCAGATTTGGCTCAGGTTCAGCGTGGCAGAGGTGGATCTGTTTGCCAACCAAGAGAACACTCAGTGTGCCCTGTGGTTTTCACTGAGCTCGTGGGACGCTCCCCTAATGGGGGTGGACGCCTTTGTGCACCCCATATGTGTCACACTGTGGGCCTGTCTGCCCTGTTTAGTTAGTTCTCAGTCAGTTTTGTTATTTTAGTCTGTTCTTTATCTGTTATTTAGTCTGTGTTTTGGGTTTCAGCCCTGTCTGTCGTCTTGTGTTCAGTATGCCCAGTGTTAGTTAATTAGTTAGTTTGATGTTAGTCTGGTGTGTGTTTCTTGTTTCAGTCCTCTACAAGTTTCGCACATGGGCGTTGCAAAATGACTCGCTAGCGCCACCTAGAAAATTGGAAAAAATTAGCCCCTCGTTCACGTTCAACCTACATCTACGAAATTTTCTGGGGACATGTATCATGTCAAGACGCACAAAAAAGCCTCTTGGAGCCATAGCCTAAAATCAACAGGAAGTCGGCCATTTTGAATTTTACGTCAAATTTTGGATGATTTACACACTTCGTACTTTAACGAACTCCTCCTAGGGATTTAGTCCGACCGACCTCAAATTTGTGCTGTGCCTTCTAAAGGCATTGAAGATGAAAAGTTGTGCTATTTGCAAGTTTTCGTCAATGGGCGTGTCCGTGGCGTGGCGTCAAAGATCAACTCTTCGCCATGACACGGAAGTTGTCGTAACTTCAGTGTACATGCTCACATCTGGACCAAACTGTACATGTAGGATGAGAGTCCTGCCCTGAACACATGTACATGCTGACATTCACAGACAGTCATAGCGCCACCTGCTGGCAACAGGAAGTGACTTTTAACGAAGCAGCCCCCGCCGCACGTTTTACCTACGTGCACGAATTTTCTGTGGTACGTGTATCTTGTCCAGACGCACAAAAAAGCCTCTTGGAGCGATGCCCTAAAATCAACAGGAAGTCGGCCATTTTGAATTTTACGTCAAATTTTGGATGATTTACACACTTCGTACTTTAACGAACTCCTCCTAGGGATTTAGTCCGACCGACCTCAAATTTGTGCTGTGCCTTCTAAAGGCATTGAAGATGAAAAGTTGTGCTATTTGCAAGTTTTCGTCAATGGGCGTGTCCGTGGCGTGGCGTCAAAGATCAGCTCTTCGCCATGACACGGAAGTTGTCGTAACTTCAGTGTACATGCTCACATCTGGACCAAACTGTACATGTAGGATGAGAGTCCCGCCCTGAACACATGTACATGCTGACATTCACAGACAGTCATAGCGCCACCTGCTGGCAACAGGAAGTGACTTTTAACGAAGCAGCCCCCGCCGCACGTTTTGCCTACGTGCACGAATTTTCTGTGGTACGTGTATCTTGTCCAGACGCACAAAAAAGCCTCTTGGAGCGATGCCCTAAAACCAACAGGAAGTCGGCCATTTTGAATTTTACGTCAAATTTTGGATGATTTACACACTTCGTACTTTAACGAACTCCTCCTAGGATTTAGTCCGACCGACTTCAAATTTCTGCTGTGCCTTCTAAAGGCATTGAAGATGAAAAGTTGTGCTATTTGCGAGTTTTCGTCAATGGGTGTGTCCGTGGCGTGGCGTCAGAGATCAAGTCTTCGCCATGACACAGGAAGTTGTTGTAACTTCAGTGTACATGCTCACATCTTAACCAAACGTTACGTGCTTGATAACTCTCCCACCCCGCTATGGAGGACCGATCCTGACACAGTCAGAAATAAATACAGAAATAAATAAATGCTCAATAAATAAATAAGCATCCAATTAAATACACAAAAAATAAAGTAAATAAATAAATGTAGGTAGTAATTAAATTATACAAGGAGACATAAATGTATATATTTTAATTAGTGCCTTTACTTATTCACCTTTGTTATAATTACCTTATTTGTTTATTCAACTTATTTATTACTAATTTTTTTTATGTATTTATTTATGTGTGTTTTAATATTTTTGTCTGTTTTATTCTTCCTTTGTATTATTTACCTTATTTATTTTCACCCATGGTATTTATTTCTGCCTGTCTTTTTTAAATTTTTGTATGCATTTCTGCCTCATTATGCAAATGAGGAGGGGCTGTGTCTCAAGGGTCATCTTCTCTGCTATTGGTGGACCAGTCAGACAGGAGAGCTCCTACTCTGCCTGCAGACATCAACGATCTTGCCCCTCACACAGTCAGATGGCTTCCTTCAGTGCGCTGAGGTGTTTAACAACTCTGAAGACAATACTACCAGCAATGTCTTCCTTCTCTTTTCATGTAGACGCTCCAACAGACAGTGCTATCAGTTTGCTGCATGCATGGACACAGAACTGCGGTATAGGGAGAAGCACACGGTCAGCTGGCTGCAGCTAAATCTGGAGTGCACTCGTATTCAATTCTGTATGGTAAATTCAGTTTTAACGGAGCAGAGCGAGCTGACAGGCAGAGTTAGAGACTTTTTCTGTCTGTTTCTCTCTTTACAAAGACGCATGTTGCAGTCAGAGTCTTCTCTGAGATGCGAGCACGACATACAACACAATTTATCAAATTACACAACGGATATACAGTATGAAAATAAGATTGATTGGATTATACTCACAGGAAGTATAAAACCTGTTACATGGGTCTATTAAAAGTAAAGTAACACAAAAATGTCAGGGAAATTACTTTACTTAGATTTAAGTACTGCAGTTGTACATTTGAAATACCTTCCTACCTTTCTGATAGGAAGCCTTCTTGAGGTGGTATAAAACATTTCTTCTTATATTCTGATTTGAGTTGTGGACAACTATGACCACATGAATTAAAAAAACATTTCACTGCCCAAGACAGCTATAACACAAGTCTTGATCATCAGACTACATGCTGTACAGTATTTGTGGACAGATTTTGTCCCAGGATTTCTTATGCATTTCTTCTTCTTCGTTGCATGATTTAGAATAATAAGGTGAGAAATGGGTCTATTCTGAGTTCATCCTGCACTGCAGCAGCTAATAAAGTCCATTTAATCCCAAAACGCTTTTCTTTTAGGCAGGCTGGAGCAGAAAACAACTCACCTTTCTCAAGTTGTACAGTAATGTCACATGTGTATGAAGGTGGATCAAACAAGCTAATCTTAAATGTCAAAGTAGAGAGGAGCCTAGTAGGCCTATTTATTTTCATTCATTACATAATATGAATAAGCTATGCAGACAGTTGTAAAGAAAGAACATCTTTTTCTTCTGTTCTCTACTTGTTATAGTTACACAGTATTAGGGGTGTGGGCTGTATTAAAGTATCCACTGTTCTCCCATGCTCTAACACACAGTAACGATGAAATGTGTGCTGTTCTCACATTCTTCCTCTGTATGTACACATAAACAACAAGGCAGGGAAATATAAAAGGAATTTATTTTATTGTTTGGGTACATTATTGTTCAGTGTAAATGTTCACATCTGAAACAAACTTTACGTGCTTGATAACTCTCCCACCCGCAGACATCTACACGTCAATACCGATTTATATTCATAGCGGCAGGTGCTATGTAGCTCCACATAGGGGACACAGGAAGTGACATATAGCACATTCATGCGGCGTCGGAACCGCGTAGGAATTCACAGCCGCACCGGCAGAGCTCCAGAATGTGCAACTCGGCCGGCTCACGCGCGGACACGCTTACAAGTGCGAGGGCCCGCTCAACGCTGCTTGCAGCTTTAATTATTTTTATTTTTTATTTATATAATTTTTCATTAATTATTATTACTATATATATATTTTTATATTTTTTTAAAAATTTCTTTTTCTTTTATAACCTGGTAAGAGGAGGGAGAGTGAGTAGCGGTATCGATCAGGGGGGCTTGAGAAGAGAAGGCAGAAATTGAAAAGTAAATAATTCACTTAAAAAACAATAATAATAATAATTAAAATAAATTTAAAAAAAACAATAAACAAACATTTAGGCCAGGGTATTCAATTAGATTTCAAAGAGGTCCAGTTAGAAAAAATTCCCTGAAGCAAAGGTCCGGAACATCAAAACGACTAATTTGCGTTATCATTCAGTATCATAATGTATAGTTGTATCAACATATGTTTTGTCAATCAAATAATATTTCAAATAATATTTCTGTCAGTTTTCACATCAAACTGGAGGATATAATAATAACTACTCTAATAATAAATTCTAAATTTAAGTAAACTAAAGTGCCTAATTTTTCGAAAAAAGAAATAAAAGTGTAGCTTGAAGTGATGAAGTGTAGTCTTAACCAATTTTATAATAACACACTCAACACATCATAACAAATGAACAGCTGTAATGCCTCCTCTTCCATTTCATTCCCTCTTACAGAGCTTCCACTTTCCTACTTTCGCTTGTTCAGTGACAAACGTGACCTCTAGTTTGTCCTGCCAGCTAGGATTGGAGTTCTATGAGATGTGGGAGGAATGTACATGTAAAAATCCGTACATTCTTGATTAAAAGCCATGTGAAATCTCTTTTCCCTTTTGTCTCCTTAATTCGTGTGTGTTTCCAAAACGTCTCTGGTGAATCTTGCGGACTCGACTTGCAAGCATTGGAATGCACAGATTTGATTGGCTAAGCAGAGTCACATGAGACACTGGAGCACATGCGATAGGTCTGTGAGTTTTCTGGTCCGCTAAACCAGTACAGTAAATGCTAGAGAAGCTGCACGGTTAAAATAGAAACGCTCCGTCACGAGGTAGTAAGTCTCAATAAATCGGCTTAGGTCGGCGGTCCGGGGAGACAGCAGCTTGGTCCGGATCTGGACTGCGTCCGCCTATAGTGACCTCTGATTTAGGCGAATAAAAATAATTTTACAAATTTCAAAACACTTTTTTATCCCCATGGGGCAATTGCAAGAACTGTAGATTAGTAGAAGTTAAATAAAGTCATCTTTAGATAACCTAATATATTAATAGATAAATAGACATA
>NW_024044636.1:0-21734 GCF_014851395.1 Micropterus salmoides
TATCTGATCTGATGTCTACCTTGAAGCAGTTTTATTTATATTTCTTACTAATGCACAGGGCACACTTAACCTGCAGTAAGAATACATTTGAAGTATTAAAGCGTTTCAAATACGCTAGAATCATTTCAACAAACAAAAAAATATATCCTGCATAATAGCTTTACTATATTTTTTGAAACATTATACCCATAAAGCTGTGTAGTTGCAGCAAAGAACTTCAGGTAAAGAAAAAACAGTCATGTAAATGTATAATGTTTAGTAATCTAATCTTGACCAAATGTTCAAAGATTACTCTCTCTCTGAGTGTGGTATTGATATCAGATATTGATTTTCCCATTGAGTTCCCTGCCTTTTCAATCTGCAGGCTCTTGATGTTGTCAAAACATTTCTTCAGGTGGGGTTGCATGGCCTGTGGCTTCTGTGACTGCCCTAGGATCTCCAGCACATCATCATTGGACAGGAAGTAGAATCTCGGGAAGATCTGCCTCTTAGTCTCCAGGTACATGTCCAGGGCCTTCTGGATCTCTTCCAGCTTCGCACTCATCTCTGACAGCTTCTCTGGCAAGCCTGAAAGACAGAGAAGAGAGCCCGATTGAAGTATTCATATTTAAATAATATGTATTTCATTTGTGAATAAGAAGTCTCTTTCGGCTGACGTCATCATCACAGGTTTTTTTCTTAGCACACGAAAATCTTATTCTTTAATGTGTGACTCCATGTATGGTTTTGATAACAGCTTTTTTTTTAAAGAAACATGTTGTCATACCAGGGTGGTGTGTTCCCTTCAAGGCATTGTTATCCTTGTGGAATCGGCCCATGATGGTCTTCCAACTAGAACTAATGTCTTCAAACTCTTTGCACTCATGAGGCAGCTGCTCCCTGATGTCCCTTCCTTGGAAAATGTTCTTGAAAAAAAAAAAATAGAAATGGAGAGTGACAGAAAAAAATTTCGGTATGGTAGCGGAAAGAGGTTCATAACGGCGTGTCCACTAAGGAGGTGCTTCAGTCATCTGTCTTGTGCATGTCAGACAGAACAGATCTACACAGACTGCATACTGCGTCATGGCTAGTTTCCTAGATTTTAGTGTATAATTACAGTAACCGCGTATTAGGCTTTGAGTGCTGCCAAAATGCGGGTGACCTGCACTTAATACTGTGCCTGATCACATCCCATGTAGACAGTGAAAACCAAAAATGTAGCCAACAGGGGGTAACATATCATGTGCTAATTGCGCTCAGGTAGAATATATTAATATATGAATATATTGCCATAATCCAACAACTAGTCTGCTGAAACAATCCCAACAGATAATAAATGTGTACTCCATCAAATGATGAACATTCACAGACAATAATGAAAAGCCAACATAAAGTAATGAATATCCATTTATAATGATGAATCCCGTGACATATAGTATATAAGTGTATTTCCTGTACCTCCAGGTAAATCCATTGACGTTGCACAGTCAGAACCATCTCGATGACTTCCAGGACGTGGGACAGCCGGCGTTCCCAACAATCCACCTCCCGCTCAAAGGCTTTGACAAACCGAGAAGACTTCATTGTGGACAGAATAACCTGGTTGTCCTCCAGGGCCTGGAAAACCTCCTCTGTGCCTCTGGGAGAGACAGGGAGGGAGAATTAAACATGACTGCTGATGATTGCTTATAGTGGATTCCAATAGTGAAACATCTTCACAGTGGTAGCTTAAGCAGAGAGTAGTGTACTTGTTAGGTTTGTGGAGAACTGAGATCAATGCCAAAATTCATATGTGGTGGGATCTCTGGAAGATTTGTAAATTTCTGTTACCATCTTGTTCTTAATGACTAGTGGAAATATTGTGGATCAAAAGTACTTGTAAAATTCAGTGGGTTTGATCCATGTGCTTTGGTATTTGACACAACTTGAAGTGCATTCTCATCTAGCATAGTAGGTTTGTCTAAGATATTTGCATGAGGTTCTGGTAGCTTGTAAAATCTAAATGATCAAATAATGTGTCTATTGTAGATGGGTTAGGCGTGCAATCCGATCTGTAAACTTTGGTATAGTTTAAAATGTTATTGATATATCATTTGGAGTGTTTGTAGTATTCCCCTCTGTGTTTTTAATAGTTTGTATAACATTTTTTTATTGTTGTTGAGTCCATTTGCCAAATAATGTCTTGATTTGTCACTGTGTTTCAAATAGTTATGTTTTAACTTGTGCATGAGAAACTTGCTCTTCTTATTCATGATGTTATTCATGTTGAATTCATTTGTTTTGGTTAGTTGCTTTTTTTGCCATCAGATTTATTTGTAGCTAGTATACCATTCAGTTCAGCTACTTTTTGCTCATGTTTACTGTGGGCCACTGGCTGACTGTAGCCTTTACCCCCTCTGTTGAAATCAGTGGCAATGGCTTGGGTTGCTAATTAGACTGGGCCTGAGGTCTGACTATATAAATTTTATATGCAGCAGATGGCACGGACATTCCTGCTTTCACCAGCCAGGCTGTCACTCACTTTGCTCTGTTCTGACCACAAACAAACACACTCGCTCCATTTTTTTCCTCATGAGGCATTACATTGATCTATATACAAACAAAGCGAGAATGAAACATCACCAGATGGCAGTACTGAGCTGGACTGAGCTGTGGGATCTAGTGATGGAGCTTAACAGGAAGACACAAATCTATGACCATAAGTTGGAGAGAGTTTCAGCCTGGGTTACCGTACATTTATAACTTCTTGAACCTTCCACCCAACCCTGACTTCAAGGTTTGCATTCTCACCTCAGCCGGTAGTGACCTTCATCTTTGTAAGGTGCTATGTCCAGGAACGTTTCCTCCCATGTCTTGGTAATGTCCTCCAGACCCTTAAACATCAAACACAAAGAGTAATGTTCACAAATCGAACAAACCACTGAGAGGTGGGAAAATGACGGGGCAGCATTTCTATGATTTTTCTCTTCCACAAGGTTAATGATACACAGCATAATTACAACATCTGTGTTTTTCTTTTTTTCACGCTACACAGTAGGATTTGACTTGTATTCTTTTGTACCCCCGGGCTTTCTTTCATGTTATTCCGCACTTTCTAATGTTTTTCCAAAGTATACTGTATTTAAAACATGTCTGTAAATTAAAAGGATGGTTTTATCAGCAATATCAAAAATAATATTCTAATATTCATGGCCAGACACCACTAAAGAGGAAACATTATTCTGAAACTGTATAAAGTATGGAGTATTTCAATTTAAGAATCTCACCCATCACATGAGTGCACCTCTCAGGCTCTCCTTCAAGAATGCAATTCCAGTTTCTAATTGCTGTTTTAGTAACTTGGCTTCACACTACATGCAGAAGGTAGTGAAAATAGAATAAAAGTCACAAAATAATTTGCTTCAATGAGCATTAATCTGACCCTAAAACTGCACTAACCTCTGTGAGTGCTCAGGTGGATATTAAGGAAGTACAGAGGGGCTAGGGGCAGGATTGATGTTGACAAAGGTTCAGAGGCAGACACTTCTGCTCTATGAGCTGACTGTGCTGCCCAAGAACAGCAGGCCTAAAGGCATGGTGGAAGGGAGCCAGGCAGTTACACTTCTGAATGTGCTTACCCATTTCCTGGGCGAGAACCTGGTTAGAATGAATCGATTAGAAGCCACAAAATTGCCCACTGAGCATCAGTCTAGACAAGAGGAAGAGACTGGACCTGTTCTATGGAGAGTTCCTTGCTGGCGGCTCCAGAGATTTCACAGATCTTGTCAGCATACTTGTCAAGACCCAGAGATATGATCTTCTCCAGGGTGAATTCAGCACTGGTTTGGTCAAAAGAGCACTGCAGCTCTTTGCAGATCTGCTTCCAATGCCTGAAAGAAAGGTGGCAATGAAAGAGTGGTTGATGTTACTCTTAAATTACCCAGGTCAGCTGAAGAAGCCTTCCAGGCAACTATTACCAAGTTAAGTCAAGAGCAGAATCTGTGCTTGAGACCTAGGGAAGGTATTAAGCACAAAGTGACTATAGGGTGTGCTTTGCTTCTTTTTCGTTTTTTTCCCAAGTTTATTCTGTGGGAGTTGTATTTTTATTTCTGTTCCTTCCATGACTTGTACATTGTATTGTAACAACTACAAGACAATGGGATAATAGTTCAAAGATACACTGAAATGATAGGTATCATTTGACAAGTAAATCAGCGGTGGAAAGTAACAAAGACTAAATACTTTGTTACTGTACTTAAGTAGTTTTTTCGGCATCTGTACTTTACTTGAGCTAGTTGTTGCAACTTTTTACTTTCACTTCACTACATTTCAAAGCCAAATATCAAATATATTTTACTCCGTTACATTCTGCACGAGACCTCGTTCCATTGGTATTAGTAGTAGCATATGCAGCGCACTTGAGTAGAGCAGCATTGAAAAACAAATGTAAAACTGGTAAAGCCGACTCGCCACGAATCAAATTCATCCAGCTGACGCGACAGCGGCACACGCAGTGACAGTGTGCCTCAACTTTGATGAGAGGGTGAAGAGGGACTATCCATTTAAGTACGAGAAGAGAAAAAACTCAGCAGTCAGGTAAACTTGTGTTCTCTCCTCTCTAGATCACACGTAGCCTAATGTGAAGCTGCAGTGAGTCTCGCTGTCTGTCTGTCCTGCTAACCAGCTGATCAGCGCAGCTATTGGTCTGTGTTCTAGTTGCATGCCAGACTATGACTGATTAATGTTTATTACGTTTGATAAACGCAGACGGGCCACAGTGTTTATAAACTGCAGCTCGGAAAGATGACCGAGTTGCATGTGGAAATGCGTTCATATGCTCGTGCAAGAAATTAAACTCACGCATTCGAGCAAGAAACATCTGTGGGACCAGTCCAGACAGGATGTGATGGCACTCCTCATACATCCTTTTAAAACACGACAGTGAAGTTTAGTTACAACTCTGGGCTAATGCAAGATGGGAAGCAGTAGATTCACCAACTATTAAAATGTTGATTGGCTGGACAGACTGGGCAATATGGATGCACATCTCAGTAAATAATAGGCATCACATATTCATCCCAGTCATTTCACAAACAGTATTCTATATTTGAAAATGTATTGAAGGAAACCTGAAGGAGCCAGTTTGAATGGACCTGATACAGCTGATAACATTAATATATAGAAAATATCTATAATTTACAGGGGCTGAGCTGAAGTTTGTCAGTACAAGCACAGCTGATCCACATCCAGCCTCAGCCAGTACCAGCACAGACCCAGTCCAGAATTTTTGTTAGTTTTGGTTTCCGCCTCCTTGTCTCATCTTAACAGTCTTAAGTTATCTTAAGTCCCAAATGGGGTTCTGTATCTATCAGACGGCCTGAAGGGGATACTACCACACCAGCAGAGCAATAACGCAGACTTATCCCCCGACAGTATAGGAATATGTTTTGAGTGAATTTAAAAAGAAAGGCATTTTGCAAGATCAATAGATTTTGATGTGTAGTACTTTTACTTTTGATTACTTACGTATTTTTAAAACCAGGTACTTTTTTACTTTTACTTGAGTAACATGTACTGTAGATACTCTACCTCTCTCTCATGGCTGGGTTCCTCAGATCAGCAATGAGAGGGACGATCCGCTTGAATTGATCAATCTTGTTCTTGGAGAAATCTACTATGCCCCACGCCTTATCCTGCAATCAGACAAATATGAGGCCCTCACTACTGTGCAATTTAAACACAAGAGCTGCTGAGGGTAAATTTTCTCTGCGCATTCTATGATATTAGAAACACATTTTGTGCATCCCGAGGGAAAGCCATAAATGTAGCTGTCACTGTAAAATGCATTTTAGGGAGTGTGTGGATCTGAAGCTAAAAATACCTAATGATATCTGCTTAAATCTGCCAACTTTGTACCCATTATAAACGCAAAGTATCACTCTGTGTTCTTTCTACAGAGATCATCAAGTACTGATTAAATGTATTAAGGCACAATTTATTTGTATGAAACAAAACCTACAACCAAGTACTATATTACAGCTAAATTGCGACACAGCATACACTCTGTGTGGCAGAACTGACCTTTAGTTCTCTCTGGAGTTTGTGAAGTTTTTTGAACATGTCCTGTGCTGCGCTCTCCATGCTCTCCGTCCGCAACGTCGAAAACTGACCGGTCTTCCAGATGTTCCAGTTGGCATTCCACTCCTGTGTGATTTCCCAGACCTGCTGCAGGTAGTCTATGTCCTGTACAGATACAAACGTGTAACAAAAATATTACAAGGTTAGCATTTGCAATAAAAAACTATTCCTTTCAAATTCATTGCAACATCCTGGTTGAATTCATCCTTGTCCCTTTGATGCACATCATCCCCTTTCACATGTCCTGTCAACTTCCTACTGCTATACTATCAAATACTTGTACAATCTTCTCTTGATTAACTGCTCATTATGTTGAATCTTTGTATAGGTTTATGGCAGGACAACAGTATGTTAGGATTTGAGCCTAGTGCTGCGTCAAACCTTCTCCAGCGTCCGGATGCTTTTGGCAGGGGGCTGCTCTATTTTGAAGAAGGCCAGTCCATGTAGGATGGCACTCTCTTCCTGTTTCAGAGCCTCCAGTTGTCTGCGATGCCCTGCTATTTGCTTTAAGGCCAACTCTGTGCTCAGTGTGCTGTCAAATGGACCTGAATATGCACGTGCAAAACCACACATGCAAATCATACAAACACATTCAAATTGTCCACACACAAAAACAAAGGGCAAACATATTGTACAGTGACTACACACACAGGTTGGTATATGTTTTTAGGAAAATAGATATTTAATAACCATTAAATATTTAATCATACCATTTCCGTCAAAGTAATATCTGTTGTGAAATCTTGTTTTCTTATATTGTATATTAACCACCACTGAGGATCGACTATTCAATAAATGTCACAATAGAGACAATTGCTATTATTATGTAAAATTACATATAGTGTTATAGAAAGTTTAATCATGTCATGCACCCCATATAACACACTAGTGTGAAGGAGGGAAAACAAGGTAAAGGGAGGAAAGAAAGATGGTAGTCATCAAAAACAGAAAGGAAATGAGCAAAAATGAGTCGGAAAGGCAGAGAGGTGGCAAAGAGGAGTGAGTGATGATGATAATGGGGCAGGAAATCAGTCAGGGACATCCCTTTTTCTGTGAAAGGGAGCAGCTGTGCAGTCACAAATCATCAGGGGCACGAGCAGATTAGTTACAGGCTATTGGTTCTAAAGAGGCTTCATATAGACCAGTAATGGTTCAGTAGGGACAGCAGGGGAAACAGAGAGAGCAACAATGGCCACAGCGATAATGTATGTTGATGATAATGATAATAGATGATAATATGTGTGAAAGAGAGAGTAGAGACAGAGAGTGTGTATGTGTGTGACCTGTGCTGTTGAACTCAAGAATAGTGGTCTGGATCTTCTTCTTGAACTCCTCAGAGGAGAGAATAAAGCTGTTCTTGAACTTCTCCTTGTGCTTCTTCAGCATGATGTTACTGTCAATCAACACCTGCTGGAACCACACCCACTCCCCATTCAGCACCTCACGCAGATCCTGCACCTGTGGGTAAACCAAGTGTCAGAACTGGAATAATGATGAGAAGGAATGCTCTTAGCTCGTTAATGTGTAGATGTACAGTTCCCGTGAATACCAGAAAGTCAGGGTTTTGACGATGTCTGCATTCCACTGAAACTCTACTGAAGATATATAATTGTCTTGTATATATTGTTATATTGTATTAGACAGATATTTGTTTTACTGAATGTTTGGGAGAGAGATATTAGAGGGGTGCACACATAAGGGTAAAGTCACAGTTTGTTATATACTGTTCATACACAGTCCTGTATTGTGTGCACTGTAGATATGTATGTATTTGTTCATTAATGAGCAAGGTGCTTACAGCCTGTTCCACTGGGACCTCATACTTGTCTAGGATAGAAAACTGATCATGGATGAGAGGAATCTGAGCCTCTGTCTTGGCCAAATCACACTGGAGAGCCTCCAAGAGCTTCAGCCTCTCATCAAGCTCCGCCAGTGTCTGGGGGGGTTGTCTCAGCCTAGACACACACATCGAAATAACAAAGAGACACATCACGTTAAGCACAATACATATTCTCACCGAAGCTGACATAACCTTTTAAGCAAGTAATGAACTAAATACAGTAGGTTTCTGTAACAAATGAAATCCTTTCTCTTGACTCCCCACCTCTTGGCGTTGTCTTGCAGTGAAGCATGAAGTCCTTTTAGGCGAGTGCTGGCCATGTGGCTAAGCAGCTGAGTGAACTTGGTTTGCCACTCATCGCAGTGCTGCACCAAGGAGGACTTGAGCAGTGAACAGTCAAGCATGACAAACCGGATGTTCAATACAGTCTCTTCCTGCTGAACACTGTTGGCCTTTAACGTGTACCTGGAGGGGTTTATGGTAAACAACAACTTTTAAAGAATGTCTTGGGGAATTGAAATAAATAAAAACAAACACAATTGAAGCAAAAAAAGTGTCAAATGGTCCCTAGAAACGTCTTAAACAGGTCAAGTGAATAATGATGTTTAGAAATGAGATTTTAGTGCACAGTGCCTGTGTATATCAGCATCAAAATCAGTGACTGGTTGGTTTTGTCTCTGGTAGCCTTGTGTAATGGAGTCCTTGTTGGTCTCCCAGATATCCCTGTATTTGTCCCAGGTCTTCAGATAAGCCTGCAGATGGCTGGCATTGGCTGCCATCCCTGCGGCAACTGCAGCCTGAATCTTCCTTATCCCCTCGTCTTGCTCTGAACGAACAAAGAGGACATGGTGATATGAGTAGAAGCTTAGGCAGACAGCTATTGTCCCATACTGCATCCAAAGATATATAACTGCTTAGTAGTCACTGTCTGGCTTAGTACATGTACAAGTAAAATGAAAGAACATGTTTTAAAAAAATACTAACCTATGTTGATGTGTATCGGATTCGCCTGCGACCGTTTGCAGGAGAGAAGTTCGGGCAGTCTTTTAACTGCTGAGATGGTGTTGATGAGCTGAGGCATAATGTTCACAATCTGAGCAAGCTTATCGAGCGACGGGAAGAACTCAACCTGTCAAAACACACGTATGAGCATAACTTTTACCCAAGTCACCAGCCAATAAATTGTGAATTGTAAAGAACTGTTGCCAGAACTGTTTACATGTGTTAAAGGGGACTTACTATGCTCATTTTCAGCTCTACATTTTTATTCTGGGATTCCACTAAGTAGCTTTGCACGGTTCACAAAATCCTTATTTATCTTACACTGGCCCCTCAGACACTAAACAAGCTCCAAAAACTCAAAGAGTAGTCCTGAGCAGAGCAGTCAAGCATAGCCTGCACACATACTTTTAGAACGGATATTAAAAACAAACTCACAGCAAGAGCACAGTGAACACCATGCTTGAGCATGGCATGTGTACCTGTGTGGGTGTTTTAGTGTGTTGTCACAGTCACATGTTGTATTTTGACCTATTCCTTGATTGCTGAAAGTTAAGTAAGCGGGTCTCACCTAATATGAGCCTGTCAGAGGAGAGATGCCTTAGGGAAGAAAGACAAGGAAGGAAATGCATGTTCCTGAGGAACTCTTTTGTTAAGACTATGATGGATAGTTAATAATAACCCACATCCTTTTTTCTTTAATTTCTGTCTGTGTTTATATGTTAACCTAAATAAACTGAACCCAACAAGTCAGATTAAGGTAAGACCTGAATCTTTTCTCTTGCATTGGCAACCAAAGGAACTCAATATATATTGTGGCTGTTAGTAGCTGTTTAGCCATAAAGCTAATTAATTACCCTAGACATAACAGCAAAACATGTCTCCAGTAATACCTCTTCCATGAATGAGAGAGTGAGAGAGAGAACCACTCATTCTGCATGTGTGCATAAGTTTATGTATGTGTTCTTTGCTGTTTGATGTATGCATGGTGTGTGTGTGTGTGTGAATGTGTGTCTGAATAAGAATAAGACTAGTGAGCACATGCCAGTTCATGTGGTACATTTATGCTGAGCATGTGGGTCAACATATGTGGACATTGTGATCATCATTTGACCTAATAGGATTAAAAAGGGTTGCTGGCACCTTTGGTGTGGCTTGGGGAGTTGCCTGGCGCAGTGCTACCAGGACTTTGAACAAGGGATTGGGCGATGTCTTGCTGTCTCCATTGATGGCCCTGGATAGCTTCTTCATGGAGCGTTTGATGTTGCTCCTAAGAGCTTCCTCTACCATGTGGTCCACCTTCTCTGTGTAGGTCACCCAGTGCTCTTGGACCTTAATTAAACACCATGGTAAAAAATTAGCACATTTGTTTTATTTTTTAATAGTTTAATTACTAGTCAAACAACTTGTGTGGGTCAATACTTTGCTATTTTTCCATTAATTTTTGTAAAGACACATCTCTAGAAAATGAACTTAACGACTGACCACTTAACAGCTGGAAGTCAAATGTCTTACTTCTCTATCCTCTAAGCTTCTTCCTCAACCTTGCATGCTTACAGTACAACAAGTCTAAAATAACAACCTTATTAATGTGCCAGACTACATTTTGTAAAGGTGCAGGAACATTTCTAATGGAATGCTTCCAATACTGAATGAAAAACACAGCACAGACCTCAGGTCCATCATCAGAGAAGTTGTTATGGATGCGAGTCATGATATCAGCAATCTCCTGATGTGCTGAGCGCAATATTTGGAGTTGGCTCTGCTGGTGAGCCTTCTGGTCATCCTCAAATTCCAGGTTCCTAAGAATTACAACAGGAGAAACACCAAAGATGCAATCAATAAAGGAAACTAACGTACATCACTTGAAACCTAGGTACAGTTAAGATGCAACCCATGTGAATTGCTTCAGACAAGGTCAAGATGTGGAGACACTTGCAGTTGACTTCCTCAGTGAGCTGCTGACAATGTGGAAACACTGGCACTGACTCTTGTCATTTACCTCTATATCTAAACTGAGGGAAAGGCGATTTCAAAGAATGAAAAATAAGCCACGTCTCCACTGAGTACAAAAATAAATAAAATCATCATGTTAAATCATCATCAATCGAAAACAAAAAACCTTTATCCACAGTTTTACTGTACTTAATGAATATGCATTTTATAAACCAAAATTCAATATTGAATGGATGAACCATGTCATCAGAAGTGACATATAATATAAGAAATAATATCCGCGCACTTTGTATTTCTTATTTTGTTTTTACCGGATTAGGCATCCCATGCAATGAGGAAGTAATCACATATCTATCATTACCTGTATACAGTCTTTCCATCCAGTTTAACCAGCAATGTTTCACTCATCTGGCGACAAAGGTTGGAGATGGATAGATTGGATACTTTGTATCCATCAACCATCAACTGGACCTGGAGTATTATTAAAAGGAGAGAAAAAGTGAATACAGTAACAATAATCCTTAAGACGTGTCCATATCAGTAAGAAGTGAACTGTGTGTAACAACCTTGTTAACGTGAAGAAGACAGTCACGGATGAAGACATTAGAAGCTCCTTTAGACAGCCACAGGAGCTTGGTCAGCCCCGGCTGAATCTTCTTATCCAAGAAACGAATTCGCTCCCGAAACAAACCCACCTCGTCAGGAGACAGCACATCTATGATCCTGACACACACACACAGATGAGAAGGGCATTAAGTATATATTAGTGTGTTTCGTTTGCAGGGTGAGTACTAAAGGCAAAATCATCATACAGCTACAGCACATACAGCTTGTTCAATTTGTGTAGTGTGAGTTTGTCAATGTGAGTGTTGATGTGTGTTTTTATTTGAAATTGAAATCCACTGTAAAGTCTTATATTGGCAGCTGAGCAGAAAAATTCTTATGCTTTATAAAAAAAGGTTGACAGATAGTATTCATTGTCGGCTATTAATTTTTTATAATGCTGCAAAAAAGGCCGTATGTAGGGTGGTCTATCCTACATTGTGGTTCTAAACCTAAGGGCATGACTCTTTGTGTCTGGGTTATGTACTGAGCAATATATAACTGTGATATGATGAACAACAAAATTCAATGACCAAATTGCAATAGCAAATCAAAGGAAAATAAGGACTCCCTACTCAGCTTGTACAATAAAATTACATCAGACAAGTGTGCTATTAATTACCCTCATCTGCAAAAATCTTGTGCCACACCCCATTCAGACACTCACACACAAAGTTACTGTGGCTGCTGCCCTGTTCCTATTTTTATAATGTCATTTTAATTTGATTAGAAGTGTACCAAGTACAGAAAAAGATAAAGGCACAGTGTCTACCCCAACATAGAATCAGTACAAATACGATACGAACAATATAACCATACAAATTACCGTCCATGTTTGTTCCCCTCTTTGAATGTGTGTGTGTGTGTGTGTGTGTGTGTGTGTGTGTGTGTGTGTGTGTGAAACCTGTTATAGTCCCTGATCAGCAGCAGTGATCTCTCCCGCAGGCCTCTGAGGTCTTCCCTGTCCTGATAAATGTCAGACACACACTGTGGGATCTCGAACTTCAGTCGATCCCAGTAGTGGATCTCAGAGAACAGGATCAAAAGGTTACTGGAAAAGAAAACAGAATCAAATTAATAATGAGCACATGTATGTGTGCACGCGTTTTTGTGTTTGTGCCTTACTGTATAGTGTCTACATTGATAAGTTGTGTAAGAACATACTGTATCTCTTTATCCAACTAATGGTGAGAGTGTATCTATACCTCTAGATGCAGTGTTAACACAGTGTCACAAGTACACAAACACCAGCATACAGTTTAAGACACGTGTGAATGTGTTGTTTCATGTGAATGCCTTGTTTCTTTTATGTGTAACGCACTTGTCAAAGTTGATGTCCAGCTTGGCCGTCTTGTCTTTGCAGCGCACCATGAGTGGCTGCTCCAGTCTCTTGAGGAACTGTCCATCCAGGTTCTGGCTCCATTCACTAAAGTTCTTCCTCACCAACTCATCCAAAACCTGGATCATCTGGCCATTGGTGTAAACTATCTGTTTGTAGCTGTACGACTCAGACATGAAGTGGGCCTTCTGAAGCAGCTGGAGGGGAAGGAAAAAGGACCAAAGAGGAAAAAGTCAAAGAAGGAGGGTTCACCTAAATCATGAATATTGGATGATAAAATTCAACCAAAGCAGAACCAGTATGGACAGAGCTCCTACTACAGTAGTTTACTTTGCTCACTCCTGAAGGACTGAGACTAAAAGAAATAATAGACTCACCTCCATGGGTCTCTTTAAGCGATGTCTTAGGGCCCTCACCCAGTGGGCCTGGCCTGCCATCCGTGGCATATGGTCCGGATAACACCTTGTCCTCTGGTTCAGCTCCTTGTTGACCAATTTGAACTCCTGGTTAAAGATGTTGTACACTTCCTCCACCTTCTCTTCTGTTGTGCGCTTAATGGGCTGAAATAGGTGAAGAACAGGAGAGGAGAATTTGAGTAACTTACACTTAAGGCCTTTGCATGTCAGGTCCGTATTTTTCATTGTACATTTAAAAAAAATACAACCTCAATCACATTTACACATGAGTCTGAAACTTCTGCTATTAAAATAAAGGAAGAAGACAGAACACAGACAGAGAGGGAGAGCAACAGTCTGGAGACCAAGAGGGAGGACAGCTCAGCCACTTCAGGCAGTCACAGTGCCAAAAACAAGACGTGGGCAGAGATTGCCGACAGTATTGGGAGTTTCTTCCAGTGGAGAGAAGCAAGGGAGGAAAGAGAGGGAGTGAGAGACAAAGCGACAGCAGCGTCCGGAGCTGCAGAAAGATGTTATCCTCACTGCTTGACAACTCCATTATGTCCCACATTGTATTGTATTTGCAACAAATAGAATCAGATGACAGATTAAGAAAATGCATATGAACAATACACACTTGGTGTACAAAGGGCTTAAGACCTGAGACAAATTTGGGGGTTCTCAAGGAGATCTAAATACATAGGGATAAACTATACACAAAGCCTAATATGGGAAGTCATTTTGCCCTCAATCAATTAAAGGACTTGAATGTATATGTGTATGTGTGAGAGACACCTCTTGAGTAGACATGGGCCTAAAAATGTCCAGTAGGCGAAGTCCTTCCTCCACTGTGTTCACTGTCTTAAACACTGAACTGATCAGGTTCTGCATCATCATTTTCAGATCCTTTACCAATGCACGATACCTGTTTGAACACACACCCCAGAACACATCCACGCATTAAAAACACATGATGATCAGCTGATGAATGAATGATTCGTGACTTATGCGCATGGAAGTGGCTCTATATAATCAGTAGCACCATAAAATCATGCTGCGAAAAAATAACATTTTATACAGAGTCCTGCCCAAGTCCAGTTTGCAAACCTGTACCCGCATTGCACTGTGTAGCATGAAGCAAGCGCGCGCAGGTAATGTCAAAACAGCGGATACATTTTCAGGTATTGGGGGATTCTTTCATTAGGAAGTTTTGTTTCAATGTTTTTGCCTTTTTTAAATCATGAAAAGTACCTTCATACTATTATATTTTGAATTTTGTCTGACCTGTTGAATTCATTGCACCATGTGGTGTTCTCGACATCAAGGATGCCCTCGCCAACAGAGCGCAGGTTCTGTAGGCCACGGTGGAAGCTGCTTTCTATTCCAGAAGTGAGTGGGTGAACTCTGGTCCCTGGCAACCACTGAAACATGGCAGGGCTCTCTGCTGACCATCCTCCCAACGGGCAAACTGATGCTGGGAGTCACATACCTGAGAGAAGCAAACAGAAACAATATCCCAAATAGCAAACATACATACTGAGGCAATACGTATGAAAACGTTTTTGTGAACCTACAGTTTGTGATGAAAACATAATTTATTGGAGGTCCCATTGATTTATAGAGGATGATATTCACAAAGAGGCTTGCTCAACAATAGCAGGGATATGAATACAAAATGGAAACAAAGCCACCAAAAGCTAACCCTCACAGTATGCTGTATTTGACTCTGTTTAAATCACAATGAGAACAAAACATACTGTATCACATTAAATTTGACATTTCCTATTGTGCTCCTAATGTGACACCTGTAGCAATGCAACCTCATTCATATCAGAAGTCATAATACATGTATGTAAATCCAACACAAGATCTGTCATGACACTTGAGGAAACATGTTGTAATGTATTTGGGCTGCACAATTAATCTAACGGCAATCGCGATGTCGTCATGTGCGATTACATAACGCAACAAGTGCGCGATTTAATAAATGTGTGTGTGACGCTCTCTTCTGTGTGTGTGCTGCAGTTTGCTCATTATCTCCGCCCACAACGGGCCTCTCGCATGTGCCCCTAAAACTTGATAAGCCTACCTGCAATGAGAAAAGTTATTTATGAGCAGTGTGCCAGTAAATTTTAAGACAACAACCTACTGTAACCCCTCTCTCCTCCCTGCCCAGCCGCTAATCGTTTGAAACATAGTCACACGCGCCACCGGAGCACCCGAGAGAAATGCGGATACGTCGGCAGCAACTGAAGCGGTCAGACATGGAGAAGATAAGGAAGGTTTGAGTTTGACTCGCTGGCCAATTAACGTTAGCTGTATCGGTGCCTTTTGTTGTTCGACATGTTCAACATTTCACAGAGCCGACGTGCTTGTCAGTCACTTTTCGTCAACCGACCAATCACAGCCTGGATGGGGCGGGACAATAAAAAAAAGATTGACGTGCAAATCATTAAATGTTGAACAATATTATTATTGACAAGTTAGGACTTAACATTAACAAATTAGAGACCAATGTAGAGCTTTTTGCTTGCACAAGGATTAAATAAATAAAAACAACCCTCAGAAATGAAACAGCTGTAGCTGGATTTAATAATCCATCCAATACTAGTGGTAAAATAGTATACTATTATATGAAATTATAATGAATGTAGTATATTATTGTTATACTAACAGTATATACATTGAGCCGGTGCCAGTGCGCCAATATTTGCTGCTTCTAGCCCTCTCCTCCATAGAGCACCATGCTCCCCTTGTTCTGTTTTACACCTGTTTTACTAGTTATTGTTATAAATATTGTTTAACTTTGTTCAAGTTGAGAAATACACATTTCAAAATGTTAGTATTTTGCGCATTCTTTGATAACTAAGCAAGTAGACCCATAGTACCATTTGTTCCAATATAATCAAATCGCATATCGTAAAATTATCCACAATAATCGCAATATGACTTTTTCTCCAAAGGTTGACATGATCTGATTTATTGGCAACAATAAAAAGCATTATTTCCAGGCAGCATCAAGTGGAACTTCAACATAAGGGACGCCTGCATTCGCTTCAACAGTTGTTTTGCAGTGGTGGTCGCTTGGTCTGACATGGATTTCAACAGCATGAAAGAGTTGTAGTGTGCAGATGTATGTCTGTACATTTGTTAATGCCTGTGTATGTATGAGTGAGAGAAAACAATCACCTCAAGCAGGTCTCTGAACCTCTGAATGAAAGCATCAATCACCACAAAAAAACTGGTTTGGTCCAGGACCCAGCCTTTTGTAGAATACCTGAAGTAAAAACAGAGGGGAAATGAGAGAAAAAATGAGGAGGACAGAGAAAGGGGGAGATGGTAGAGAGCCAGAAACAGAAATGAAGATTCAGATGAACACCTAAGCATAGCAGTCAATAAATTGTAAAGTGTTCAAAAACACAAAGAAGGTTCTTTCAGCCATCCATTCAGGCTAAGCTCTACTCACACAGAACATCTCTGATCTGCTTCCGAGTTAAAAACCCTCCAAACCCTCTCAGGTTGTGTGCGATTGTTTTACGATCTGATATTTGAAATCAGACACATTCACTTTTGATCATTTAAGACAAGGGGAACCCAGATGACAATGTGTTGAGTCTCCACACAGGTGAGATTTCTCCTACTTGTGGTGAATCTCTGAGGCCTGCAGGTAAATTTCCTTCCAGGACAGGCAGCACTGGATACAGTCGCTGAGGTTTTGCTTGCTGGATAACACATGGCCCTCGAAGATCCTGTCCAGAGAGATGCTTTGGAAGCACAGGCGGATGATCTCATTAGTCATCTGCAACACACCAGAAAACAAACAAATGACAAGTATTGGTAGACCAAGTTACACACTCACAATCACATTTGTTGTATGCTCAAACTATGAGGTATAAGGTCACTTTTACACAATGCCTACATGACTACATTGTAAATTTTGGTTTTGAGTCTGCATATTGTTTGTTATAAGCTTCCTTGTCCTTTTTAGCAACCAGCAAATACGTCCTCCATTCAGGCTAATCACATTCATAAGCTTTAACCCCAAGATCGAAAAATCCAGCTGCCTGCAAAAACCTCTGCTGAAATCCTTCTTCCTAACTACATGTCACTTTTTCACTCTTTCTTGGTAAAACACCAGACAGGGTTATATTTATCTACAACAGATGTGGAGGAGGCAAAGGATATACAACTCCTTGTAATACTGTTGTAAACAGAAAGAATGGTCACTACAGCAGACACACTCAATTTTCTCTCCCTTCTCTTTGGTATTAGCAGGAACCGCCCTGTCATAAGCCCTTGTCCTGCAGCATTTAAACCACAGCCACTTTAAATGGAGCACCATTGCAGGAGTGAGAGAGAGAGAGAGAGAGAGAGAGAGAGAGAGAGAGAGAGAGAGAGTGCAACGATAAAGACGAACATAAGAAAACATAATTATTTGAGGTTAAATATTTCCGTGTAGCTGTCAGCTGAAATTAAAAGAGCTTGGGTGATGAAAATGATCAGGCACGCCTTTTTATTCTGTGAATTCAATCTTAGGGTATTGTAACCCACGATGAGTAGGAGTGGGCTTCAGTGATGATAACTTATCAGAACAAGACAAAGTAATTCAACTGAAGAGCTGATCTACAACTGAAAGGACATTCTGACAGCGAAAGGTTATCTGTTAATGTTGTTCAACTGAATTATCTGTGGAATACATGATTGCTTGCGTGAAGGAACATGAAGTACCACATCTATTAACTGTCTACAAAATATCTGTTAGAAATATGAAAGGCGGATTGCAGCATGTGTCTGTGTATGCAGAGTATATTCAAATGGCGTATGTTTGTGACAGTAATGGATGTAGTAAAATGCAGGTACCTTGCGGAAGAGACCGGTGATCCTCTCACTGGTGTTGTAGTAGTCAGAGTTTACCCAGATGATGCGAATGAGACTGACAATGTGTCGTAGCTTGGGAGCAACTTGGCTAGGCTTGAGCTGGGCAAGCTCTTCACACGGCTCCTTCAGTATGGACAAGTAGGACAGGTTTGATTGGGCCTGCAGAGAGCAGTCCTGGGAAACACACACACAAAGGAAATTTGATAATATTATTATGCATATTATTATTTTTATAATTATATTGCTTCAGTCGAGTTTACAAAAGATTTCATGTCAACATTTTCCAACTTTCTATCTAAGAAGCGAGTGAGTAGCACAGATGCAGTAATGTTCCAGTGATGAGTAACATCAGTGAGTAACATTACAGTCTGTCAGTAAGAAATGATGAAGACTACTGAGTAAAATGGAATTCTACCATACTCCATCAGAGTATGCATATTTTTGGTGGCATAGAACAACAACATATTGCAATACTCAGTATTGTTCTTTAATGTAAAGGGATACATATACATTTGTCGTTAAGAGATGATTTTAGACTTGAGACTTGCAGACTTCCTGTACCTGTACTTCCTTGGCCAGTTTGCAGAAGCGCTGTACATAAAGAGACTTAAAGAGCTGCAGGATGTTTTGGATATGCCTGACCCCTGGCTTTTGCAGCTGCTGGCTAATGTCCAACAACTTGGCAGAGCGACTCTTCCAGAAGGTTATCTCCTGCAGTGGGCCACAGTTGTCCCTCATTTTCATTATTTCTTGGGCATTCAGTAGCTCCTTGATCTGATCTGTCCAGTGGATCATAACAGCTAAAAAGGGGAAGAACAAGTGAGTGGAAGAAGAAATACAAGGTAGAGGAAATACAAAGAGTCAGAACAGCAAAAAGCTGGAATGATGTGAAAACCCAAGTATGACAAGGAAATGTTTGGATATAAGCATCTGAATATGAGGAGAAAAAGGAATCGTAGGAAGAAATTGAAAAAGAAAGATGATGGATGGACAAAGAGTAGAATGACTGATGTAGGTGAGAGGTTATGAACTCATGGCTTCATTAAATAAAATCTAAAAAAAACAACAAAAAAAAAACAGTCTGAGGCAGAAAGCCGATGCTGCAGTTTTGATGTTGTCTTAAACAGAAACTCACACACCAGAAGTCTATGAGTGTGACTTTTGGACACAGACTCCATAGAAACAGATGGAAAGAGAAAGGCACCCACACCCAGACACATAGAGTTCCTCAGGCTTACTCTCCATTCTCTGGACCAGCTTCTTGTTCTTGCAGGCGTCCTCGGAGCTGTATTGTAGGGCTTCCATTGGGATGTATAGAACTGTGTTGCCCAACTTCTTACACATCATCTGTTCACAATAAAGGTATATCAAATATTACACTTCAGCACATGTGTATGTGGCTCAGTGAAAATTTAAGCAAGTTCTGACCATCCTGTGCACACTGCACCAGTTGAAGCCAAATAGGACACGTGTCTTGTCCTTTTCACGATTTCTCCTTGCTCGCTATACTTAATCAAAATGTCAAATAACGTTAACGCCATAAATGTTTTAAATTGGGAGCCCAAAGAAAATCACATACGACGATCGGATTGTTGCCATAGATTGCAACCTGTATACCAGGGCCTAAAAATGGATTTCTCCACTATTTACATACATATACTGTAAACCCATCATTTGCAGTCATAGAGGAGCAAATCAAATCTTCTGGCTTCACCAGAGAGATGTGGGAGTTTGGAATCTACAATCTTTAAAATGCTTTTGATTCTTGGTGTACTGACTAATACTTGTATTGTAAAATGAGAACATAATGTCAGAATAATCTGATCTTTGTCTTATCATCTGAAAAACACACTTTCCCTTCTGCGGAGAAACACTTTTTGCCTGTAAATAGAAACCAGGAAACACTATGAAATGAAATCTATCCATTCCACACCAAGGGAAAACCAGCTACATTTTTGAAGTCACTGTCCTTGGATCCAGCTGTTCTTTCACAGACTTTGGCAAACACACCCCGTGCTCCAGGCTGACTAATTCCAGAAAATACCAAATCAATTGGTCTAGTATTTAACGGACAGACGTATTTTACTTACTAACTATGCTACATGAGAAGTCGTTTTCTCTGGGCCTTCACTGATGATTGCAGATCAAGTTCACAAAACATTAGAAAGTAGGAGAACAGTTTCACTTCTGTGAAAAAGAGTGTGGGCATAAGCAAGCGTAGGGGGTCACATATTTACAATCAAAATGTGCCTCATTTTTCATTCGTATAGAGTAACACATTTGTAGAAATGTTTCTGTTACGTGAGGCAGAGAGTGAGGGACGTCTAAAATGCTTTGAAGGTGCTTCACAAACATTGCCAGCTCTTCAATGGTACTTCCATAGAATAGATTTCATGGATAACACCTTCACAGGAGTCAAGAAATTTCTTAGAACTACTACTTTGTCCCGTGTTGTTTAACAGGAAATTGTCTCGCTCCCTTTTCCACTGAGGTACCTGCCATGTATTGGATTAGAGATGTGTCTACTGAAACAGGAGGTAATGGGAGAGATAGCAGGAAGGAGGGGCTGTAATAATCTGTGTTCGGAAAATACAGCAAGTAAACGCAGAAGCTCCATGTGGTGATTAAATTCAGGATGCACCATCTAACTCAGTATTAAGATAGGTACACAACAGTATCCCACCTGTGAGGCTGGCAAGGTAGCCGTCCATGTTGTTGGTATAGCTGTCCTTGATGTTGTTCTCCCTGTAGGTGCTGAGGGCAACCAGGGGGGCATGCAAACAGGTCATGTCATAAAGAAGCCTGTGGGTGGGGTCGCCCGGCACTGTACCAAACTGTATGGCAGCATCGAACGTCTCTGCTGTGATTATGGCTCCTGGCATGCGACTAAAATAGGACAGCTGCTCTACCACCTGTCCCTATAAAATATTTTTTGGGTGTGGTGGTGAAGAGAGATAGAAAAATAGTGAGAGTTTAATTAAAAAATGAAACATACCGTAAAGAAGGAGAGGAGAGCACTTCAGTTTTTCAGGCAAGGATGGACAATGATGCTTTTGAGGAACAAAGGCATTCTAACACCTCTCTCTACCTGGACCATGCAACTACCTGTATATTATACTAATTCAAATTAAGGTAGAAAGTGGAGAGCAAAGTGTGCTTTACCTGTAAGGGCATAGAGTACTCCACCCGCAGCCTGATGTAGGCGTCCACGTAAACCACAATGGTTGTGATATTGGTGTCCACAATAAACTGATCCAAAGCCCTCTCATTCTCCTCTGTCCACAACTCTTCAGATACACCAGAAAAAGCCACAAAACGGATAAACAACTTCCAGTGGATGGAGATTTATGGGTCCAATGAGGGAAAAAAGGGAGCAAGAAAGGTGGTTATTTGTTGGGATAAAGGAAGGGTAAAAAGTAAAAATATCAATTACAATGACCCATCTTTACCAGACGAATATCAGAGTATTCCTCTCCCATTTCTTTCAAAGCTTCCACCTCAAAGCTTTTTTCTTTCTCTGTGGTTACTGAAGCACAGACAAACACACTGAAATGCAATATGTATTGAGACACAACTGTATATTTTTTTAACTTTAACTTAACATAACTATGGCCTGTTGTTTACAAAA
>NW_024044637.1:0-24893 GCF_014851395.1 Micropterus salmoides
CTTGGTTTTTACCCTGGGTGTCAGCATTTCCTCTGTGGAATTAGTGGACATGACCATATCTGACCACAGATGTATAGTTTTTTTAGCTGTGATTCGCCTGTTACTCATGCCGCTTCACCAAGCTCCGTGTGTACTCACATCTTTAATGAACACAGTGTTTCAAAGTTTTGCACATTCTTTCAGAGCCAAAGCCAACACCTGTCTGATTCCAACATTAACAATCTGGTCGATCACTTCAATCATATCTGCTTGTCATCACTAAATATTACTGCTCCTCTAAAGGTTAGGCCTACGTCTAAAGCTAGTAAGCAACCCTGGATAAATGAGCGCATTCGCAGCCTAAAAAGGGAATGCAGGAAAGCAGAGCGTAGATGGAAAAAATCCAGTCTCCAAGTACATTACCTCAGTCTGAAGGATTTATTAATTAACTACAATAACATGGTTAAGGATGCGAGAACACACTATTTTTCTGAACTCATTACTACGCATAAACATAATCCCAGGTTTCTGACTGTGGATCAGCTGGTAAACCCAACCCTTCCTTGTGCCTCAGCTGGAAGTAATGATGACTGTGAATTGTTTTTATCTTATTTTACCAATAAGGTGGTGTCAATCAGAGCCTCTATTACCCCCATGGCCTCTTACTCAGAGGTCCCTCACCAGCAACAAGAGAGTTTTAACCAGTTTTATCCCATCGACTTGTCTGAGCTTTAAAAAACAGTATCACAAATGAGAGTGTCCTCCAGCCCACTTGATATAATACCTACAAAGTTTTTACTGAAAGTAATGGATTCTGTTGGGCCCCATTTGATCTCTGTTTCCAACAGCTGCCTATCTACTGGTTGTGTCCCTGATTATTTTAAAACGGCTTATGTGAACCCACTTTTAAAGAAACCTGGTTTAGATCCCTCATTCCCACAAAATTTTAGACCAATTTCAAACCTGCCTTTTTTTGCAAATATTCTAGAAAGAATTGTGTCCAAACAGCTGCTTACTGTACTGGAAAATAACAAAATATTTGAAAAGTTTCAGTCTGGTTTTAGGAAGTATCACAGCACTGAGACCGCCCAGCTTAAAGTAAACCAATGACCTTTTAATGTCTGCTGATGAAGGTATGTCCTGGACCTTAGTGCTGCTTTTGACACCATTGATCACAACATCATGTTAGACAGACTGGCACTGGGTGGGGATCTCTGCCCTAGAATGGTTTTCATCCTACCTGTCAAATAGGAAGTTTTGCGTGTCTGTAAACAACTATGTCTCTTCGTTCTGTCCAGTTAAATATGGTGTGCCTCAGGGGTCGGTCTTAGGACCCATTTTGTTTTCCTTGTATCTGCTTCCCCTTGGACATATTATCCATAAACATGGTATTTCTTTTCATATGTATGCTAATGACACACAAATGTACTTGCCCGTCAGATCCTCAGACCCAGGAATGCCGAGTTCACTTACCGACTGCCTTTGTGAAGTTAAAAAATGGATGTCAAATAATTTTCTCCAGCTGAACTCAGACAAAACAGAAATCCTGGTCATCGGGTCCCAGCAGATCGCAAAACAAATACTGCCATCTGCTGGTTCCCTAGTAAATCACATTAAGCCTGTTGCAAAGAACCTTGGTGTTTGGTTTGATAGTAATTTAAATTTCGAGCAGCACACCACAAAGCTTGTTCAATCATGTTTTTATCAACTTAGAAATATAGCAAAAATTCAATCTATGTTAACTTTTAAGGACACCGAGACCATTTTACACGCCTTCATCTCATCACGCCTGGATTATTGCAACAGCCTTTTCACTTGTTTAACCCAGAAATTTACTAATCGACTCCAGATTGTCCAGAACTCAGCTGCCAGGCTTTTAGAACAAAGAAATATGACCACATTACTCCTATTTTAGCTTCATTACACTGGCTCCAGTGTGTTTGAGAATTGACTTTAAAATTTTATTGATCACTTTTAAAACTCTTCATGGCCTCTCGCCTTGTTATATTTCTGACCTTTTAGTCCCATACGCATCAGCACGTACCTTGAGATCCTCGGGCAGAGGTCTGCTATCTGTTCCAGAGTCTCAACTGAAAACTAAAGGGGACAGAGCGTTTGCTGTCAGGGCCCCGAGGCTCTGGCTTTATTTTATCCTATTTTACTTATTTTATATTTATCATAAATGTGTATTTTAGTCTTTTCAATGTTTTCTTGCTTTTATCTTGTGCTTTCATCACAATCATGGTGACTTTTCATGTAATGAATGAATCATGAAATGTGATCACCAAAGTCAATAGGGTTCATTCTCTGGGCACCATGAATACCTCATGGTTATTCATGGCAACTTTCATAGAAATCTAATAGCTTGCCATCCCTAAAGCCACTTCAAATGGCTAAAACAGCCTTGTAATTGGCACGATGTAGGTTTAATTCCAACAGTCACTGGTCAGCTAATGGTAGGTGCTGATAAAAACAACAACAACAACAACACAGTAATGATATATTTGAATGCTGCCAGAATATGTGTAAATCTTTAAAAGCAGAATGAGTAAGATTTTTCTCAAAAAGTCTGAGGGTGCCAGGTTGTATGAGTTCAAAAGGAAGCTATGGAAATTGCAGACACATTGCTGAAAAAACACAAATATAGTTGGGTAAAACAACAAGCAGACAAAGCTCCTTTCAAAACGAGAGTAAATCTGGGGTTGGCTCTCTGGTAAACACTGAAAGAGAGGATGGGAATAAAGAGCAATGCGGAATTCCTGTCTGAATGTTTGTGTTGTGCTTTATTGCAGGAGAGGGTTTAGGTGCGCAGGTGTTTCCTCTGCTTTTTATGGACAGGGCTCTAATTCTACCACGCTGCAAGATCATAGATTCTGCTTCACATTGGTCCCGGTCTGATTCCTGTTTTTACCCTATTCCTGCTCACCCAGAATCTGCGCTGGATCAGTCCAAATCTTCCCAATTCAGCACTTTGGTTCAAGTCTTTGCCTCAGTTTTCCCTGGCACAAAGACTCTAGCAATAAATTCTTTGTGCACCTCTCCCTCGTCACAGTTTCTGTGTTTTGCAGTGGGGTTCACACAACTAGCCTCCCTAACAGCCTGTTTGCTGTTGGACAGATAGGTGCAGGCGGTTTGCTTAGTTAGCTTGCTTAAAGCTAGAGAGCGAGACTTTTACATATAGGCCTAAATGAACATCTGTTACATCGAAGCTCTTGTCAAAGGATTTCACACAATGCTAATTAAGCCTGTCACCACCAGGTATGTATACCACTGTTTTTAAATCTGGTGACTGTGCCGATGCTGGCACACAGGTAATGATGTTTTTTATGCCAACCAGCAATGATTGATTTGCCAGAGCAGAAGGGGGAGCGACAGCAGCAACTCAGTATGGCAGAGCCTATATGTCACAAGCACTTGTCGATGGTTATTACTCTCACTGTCAGAAGGAGGAGACAAAACTTCCGCACTGCAGGTTTATGTATTGGCTTTTCCATTATAACAAATGTAACGTTCCAAAAATAGTAGCTAGCACACGAAGTGCTACTATCAAACAATGCAAATAAGTGAGAGTTTGACTTTAGAATAATTTTAACAGCTGTCCCAAACCAACATACTAAGGTGATCATTTGAGACGTGGTGTTATTGTAATGAGCTTGTTTATAGCTGACATTAGCTAATAGGACAGGAAAAAAGTAAAGCAGGCATGACGGGAATCATAAATAATTTTTTTTAAAGATAAATATGTAGTAAAATATAGATAAATGCTATTTTCTGATTTAAAAAAAAAAAAAATTATTGGGAACTTGATTGGATGAGAGTCACTCTTCTGGGATTGGGACCGGACAGAAGTATTTTTGTGGGAATGGGATGGAACAGGAGTGAAAATCCACTCTTTTGTCAGCCTCTAATCCTTACCTTTATTCACCAAAAAACAACAATTAATTATTTCACTCCATAAAATGTCCAATCTCCATAAACTATGTAACATCAATAAATCCAGATGAAACTTAGCAAAGCCTAATTTGTGAGGGTTGATGTTTTAGTTGGACCATGTAAAACTGCACTTCAGGAGGACGTACAGTTTAACCAAATAAGTTTAACCAAGAAGTAAAATGAGCACGTCAAAGTTTCATCATAGTAATGTTGCTTTTCAAAAACAAAGAAAGGAGACAGCATGAGAAACAGATGGTTCACAGTTTTATATCAATCATCAACTGTTTCCATTTTGTGTTGATTTTTTTATGTTTGCGTGGGACTGAAGACAGATGAATTTGCTTGTGGCATGAAAGACTTGTTTAAAGTAAAAGAGCAAGCAAAGGACATCATTGCAGAAATCCTACTGTTATTAACTAACAGTGCTAATTTTCAGAGAGATTGCAAAAACCCTGATCTGAATTACTGTGTCAATCATACATGTAGAAAAAAAATCTCGACAAAGTATAGGACATACTACACATTTGCTTTACAACGCACTGTGACAAAGATTAGGTTAGACATATTTGATATTTCTGCTTTTTCAAAACAATTAAATAAAAAATAACCCCTTGAGTCATTCAAAGAACTAGTTATTGACTTTGTGCATACAGGCAATTTGAGAATGCTTGACAGCATATCCAACATAAACTCAACAGAAAAATGTCTTAATAAAAGGCTAATGTGAGAATAAATAGCTGGTTGACACTAGCTTTTCGTTGCGTGTTCAGAAAACTGCATTTTTGTCCTGTTTTGGATGGTGTGTAAATAATGTTCACCTCCCATACCTAGCTTTTTGTCTTACGTACCAAATCACTTTTTAGACCTGCTTAGGTTTTGTTTTGTTTTTTAATCAAAATGGAATTCTGACCATTCACTCAAATTTAATACAGTTGGCTTATTTGTCTGCACTCTACATGTTTAATTTTAATACTTCAAACATGATGTGAAGTTTAACAATGAAGAACATGCAGCAACTCATCTGTTCCAATAATAACTGTTATGTAACTACTAAAATAGTGACAGTGAGTCACTTGGCGGCAGGTAAAGTAAACATAACAATGCATACTTTGGTATACATTACCACAAACACTGGTGATCATCTGGTGAGCAAGATCTCGCTTTTTTCATATGTAGTTTACACACTCAGACCTGCACAGCATTATGGGTATTTTTCGTTATCAGAAAAATGAACCTACACACCTCATCATCTTTCTTAGCTCTGTATCAGAGATAACTTGAGGCTTCATTAACATGCTTTATTCAATCTGGGGGTTTGGCGGGGGTTTGGCAGAGAGAGATTTATTTGGATTCATGTGAACATCTTAAACTGAAGTACTCCTCATAGTGTAATTTTCTTGTTTTCATATTGCCATTTCTGCCTGTCTTCCTACATATGGAGTTAGCAGTTATCAATCAGAGGCCTTTGCTGTATTTTGTACTTCTACTGATTGTAAAACCAATTAGAAACAGCTCACAGGGGACACACCACTGCCTTGATGAACTTTATCCATCATTTTAAATGAGACTGCCAAAATACCGCTACAGCGTATCTCTAGCTAGAATTTTACTTTCTACTTGAGCCTTGAATCAACATCTGTACATCAGCACAATGTAACAATGTTAAGTTGCATATTTGATGTTCAACACACAGTATTTTAGAAATCACTTCTTGCAGAGAAAATGGAGTAGGTAATTGTTTTGCATGATTCATTTAGACAACAAAATCATTTATCATGACATGACATTGTTAAAACAGTCGCACATACAATACATAGTAAATATCATATTTGCATTTTCACTACATAGCCTATGTAATTGAATGAAAGTAGACAGATTTAAAATACCAATCACACAACCGGTTGTCTTATTTAAAATGACAGACCATGTCAGTCAGTTACGGCTGCAGTGTGTCTATGAGTTATTTTTAAGCACTTTTGAGAGAAACCGAGGCGAATGACCTGCAAGATATGATGCAAAGTGAAAATAGTGAAGTGGAAAAAGCATAGTAGTGACTTCATTGGTGCGTTGAGTCTTTGTAAACATTAAAGGGGAACTCTGAATTACTGACATAAAGGTTAGGTATTTGTGATGGGCAGTACACCTCAGCCTGTTAAAACAGTTAATGTTCTCCTAAAGCGTGGCTCTGAAGAAGTTTGCAAAGTCTGAGAAAATAACCCTTGATGATATCATCAGGGTTATCTCTGCCTGAGTGTGGAGACTGCAATTTCATTATTATTGGCAACAAATTAAATCTGGAGCATGAAGTTGACATGGACTTTTACCAGGGTCTAACAAAAATATGATATTGCTCGCATTGTGGGTATTGTAGGATACAGTGGGTTTGGAACTTGACCCATACTACTGAAAGTCAGGACATCTCTGTGTGTGCTGCTTTGAATTTGACCACTCATTTTTAAATGATGTCTCTTGTAAGTCACCCAGTTTAATGGGCATGCAATACTATATTGCTGGAGTTCCCTATTAATGGTTAATATAAAAGACAGATTAACACAGGATGTATTATACTTTAAATCAACTACAATCAGAGTCAATAATAAGGTTACTCCCTGCATGTAAACGTAACCTCTGATTTGACTTTGGCTATAGTGCACACTAGTTAGAGGACGGTACTATTTACTTAACTCATATTAAGACAGTGTTCAGTCAAAAGTGTTGATGGATGATGTGTGACAAGACTGTTTAACTTCTCAAACTGGCTTTTATCCATAATTTAATACTTAAATGTGTGCCTGCTGATAAAACAGTCATGCAGGGTATTTACTATACATACTGACATCCCTTCCCCTATCAATATACATCTTATTAATATATATTGACACAATCATTATCAAGTTAGACTATTAGTGCGCTTTAATATTACATCACAGGTTCATCAACTGTCTTTGAATAGCACAACCAACTGGCTATTCAGCATCACTTTCTGTCATTCAAACATCTGATGCAACCCTGTGAGAATAAAGCATCAACTTCTCAAGTGAAGTGATGGTCAGACTTCCCAAAGACCCCCCACTGATCAGTGATCAGTGTCCTATGATCTTTCAGCACGATTTGAACACACACATACACTCACACACACATTGTCTAGAGAGATAACACTGTTGTGCTTAAGGTCTCCTTTTTCCAGATCAATCAGAGAGCTAGAACCCATGTTTTAGGAACAAGAAGTAGAAGATGAGACAGACATTTTGCATTGGCCACAGTGCAGGAAATTCCCCCCAAAAAACACATTCTACAGTTAACTGGAAAATGCTGGAAAGAAGCTGTGACATTTTTCAGAACTGGACAAATTTACAAAACCTCTTCAATTATTTCATGAGGGATGGTGACTTTTTATGAGAGGCTACCGAGTCACAGCACACATTAAATACAATTATATGGAAACAAGACACTGAGATAAGTTTCCGTCTCTCGCCTCAGTCGGTTATCTTTTTGGGATGTAATTAACCAAAGGAAAGAGAGGAGAGTTTTTTCTCTCAGCTGATAGACACATAAATATAGGAGAACAAAAAGCGCAGTTACTCCTTACCCTGATGCTTCGGCTGGCAGCAGACACAGTGACAGTTAAAAGAGGCAAATGTAGAGCAAATAGTGAGACATATGCAAGCACTCAGATGTATGTCGTTTGACAATAACATCAAGAATAACATGGAAGAACATAGAGAAAGCAACAAAAAGATCGTTGGTGGTTAACACTGCATGTTTCCCATGTACTACAACTGAGGCCAGAAATTTAAATAATTTATTTTACATTGTCCAGTGGGTCATGTTCCGACCCAAAAAAGTACCAGTTTTCCAAAATGATGGTGCGTGAAAGGGGGTCCCATGGAGGAAGGGCAGGATGACGGGGTTGTACTGGCATCGAGTGGTACATTATATATGACAAATCTGAAGTGAGAGACAAGGAGTCATCATATGCAGGGTGAAATCCAGTAGAGTAATTAGACAGTTTATGGGGCAGAAAATGTGTTGGGGCTGCCACTGCGTCTCGCATAGCCGAGGGATCAGGGAAGGATTGCGATTCATTTGGCTTTGATTTCCGTGTAGTTGCTGCCATCATCCCCCCTCCCTGAGGCCCCCTCCCTGGACCTGGTCCCGATAAACTCCAGAGCAGCGTAATTCAACTCTTGCCTCTCCAGTCCTGCCATAGAGCCCACAGGTTGATAATCCCCGTCTTCTCCCTGCAGACAGAAGAACCGATCAGCGGCACAAATCACTGGCAAGGTGCCGGCGACACCTCAGATGACAGACGAGCCCGACAGACACCATAAAGAAAAGATGTTAGTCGTTACTGGTCGACAACTGACAAGGAGATGTTTCCTGTTAGTTTGGCAATTTGTGTTAGCAATGACGCAGCCATGCAGAAGGCAGTTTCGGAAACAAACGGCAGTGTACAGAACACAGAAGCTGATATGCGAGGAGATGTATCTGTCACTGAGGCTTGTGTTTTTAATGGGGATTTTTTTAGGAACCTTACCGTAGTCTCCTCTAGAATGGAGTTAAACTTTGAGCCCAACAGCTCTGTCTTAAGCTGTGCAAGAGTTAGGGGAGAGAAAAACAGACAGAAAAACGCAGAGAAGCGATGAAAGCAAGAGAAAACAGTGTTTGGAAGGTCATGGTTGGAGCTACTGGACTGCTCGTGGGAGAGATTCCTTCTATTTTCAGAGGCCAAAATGGGGTCTCATAATTTACAACTTGTTGCAATACACAAAACTATAACCCCAAACAATCTGAGAATGGTCATCTAACCCATCCATCATAATCATAATCATTGACATCAGCATGTCTCACCACTTTCTTCCTCAGATTTTGTTTGTCCTTCTTGACTGCGCTGTAGTACAAAGCTGGGTTCTCCAGGACCACGTCCTGCCTAGGGTTGCCATTCTCTCTGGGGGACGGAGTCACATAATCAGACTCGGTCTCGACTGCCTCTAACGCAGGGCGACACGCCAAGCCTGGGCATCCATTTTAAAACAACAAGCTCTGTAAGGTTATGCTGGAGGGCAACTATGGCTGCGAGTGACGGGGTTAAATTATGGGTTTAGTGGCTGAGCTCACACCCACTTCAGGGGTGATTTGCCAGAGAAAGCTTGCAAATTTGGGGGTCCAAATATGCCTTGAGGCTAAAGTAAAGCACATTGGTTAAGAAGACTACCTGGGTTGCATTTAGCATAGCAGGTCAAGGATACAGAAGCAGTGTCAGAGCAGGGAATTGTGCCTGCAAAATATATGGTTAGTCCAGCTTACTAACCCACTCCACAAGGCAGCCAATGTGGATCTCCAACGATTTCAACAGGGTCTTGTCGTAGCAAATAAACTGAAATTGCTCTGGAGAAATGATTCTCACGTCCACATCAATCCCACATTCACTCACGTACAATGTGCATCAATGTGTTTTAGAATGGATGACTAGGCTTAAGTGTTTCCTTGGATTTCAGAAAATGCTTAGTCAGGAAAATGACTACTTCTGTCTCGCACCGCCCTTTCTATTAGTTTGTCATTTATACTCACTTCTTGTTATTGTGGCCAACATATCTCACTGCTGCAATAATGAAAGCTATGACCGCCACTCCTCCAATGGTGCCAACTATAACTGCCATCATGTACTTTTCTGGAAACAAAAATGAGGGCATAAAACTTAATTATTGATGAACATATTGAACAACACATAGAAAAAACATGACATCAATAAGAGCATACGAAGAGGAACACACCATCTTAGGCTTCCATTATGTAGTCTACAAAAAAGGGATGTTCACTTAAAAAAAACCATTGTGATTGCATCAGTTTAGGGAAAGCTGCAGTTTTCTCGGCCAATAACGAGTATACATAGGAGGGACAAGAGCAGGACAACCGTTTATAATGTCCATCATGTACTTCTATGAAAATGAGAGAATTAAAGGCATTAGGCAACAGTTGGGCACTATAGTTTTTAGCAAACATTACTCAAACAAGAGGAAATTTCATGTGGATGATTTCTGCTGCTGATCAGCAGTACAGCATATATGGGACCAACTACAAAACTACAGTGCCCACATTCATGGTAATGAAGGAACATCCCCACCTACGTCACCTAGTGCAACAATGTGGCTCACTGTGCTTTTAATAGTTTTTGAATGACAATGGTGGTCTATAGCACAAAGGAATATGATATATCAAGCTCTGGTTACACAGACAACACCAGCAATATCAACTATCACTAAGTAGTGTCAATTTATTGTTACTTTTTGTGGGATTTGTTGAAGAAAAATGTTCAACATAAGCCCTATTTTCACAGAACTAGTACAACCTGGGGACCTCTAGTAATTTGTATTAATCGTGGAGGCTGTCTGCGATGTTAACCCCGTGCAAATTTACATTTAAAATCCTTTTACATGGTTACGTGCCAAATCTGCCATGTCTGTAATTTATAAAAATTCCACCTCAAATTACCTACCTTTCCCAGTGGAGTCTGCTTTGGAAATTAAAAATTTAAGCATTGACAGTATTTCGGATGCAAATTCAGGAGGCTCATCTTGCTACACAGCAGGGAGACCCATTCGCAGAAAACGCAAACTCAAAACCATTAGAAGCGCAAAATCTCAAAAGATGATGAGATGGATGACATACAAGGAACATTTTTCTATCTTTTAACAGGCTCAACTGTTATTATGTGGTAGCCTACTAACAGTAACATTAGGCCTATAGGTAGCGATCAAATGCTTTCTAATCAATATTTCTCCAAAATAGTGCACAAGCAAGACAGCCGTCTGTTTTCTAGTACTAAAGTTGTGCTCGGTGACAGTATTTGCCAGCCTTAACATAATATCTGGGGGATAATGTCAGTAAATTCAAGTGAAATACAGACTTTGCTTATATTACACAGACATGGGGGGTAATTCATAAATCACATGATGTCTCCTAGTAATACTAATGTTGTGCGAAAACGGCCTTAAGGTTTTTTTTAATCAAACTTCACTACAAGAATCAGTAAGTCTCTACTCACTCTCCTGCTGTAGCTCCAGGTGTACACTTTCTCTTCCGTACATATTGTAGATGCTGCAGTGGACGTTGACAGCAGGGCCATTGTCGACCCGCTCGCCTTTCTCCCGCAGCTTGATCATACCCGTGGAGGTGTGTCCGTCTGTGTGCGTGTAGAAGTTGAACCGGCCGTCTGTTTCGTTGATGGTGACGTTCAGGTCGGGCAGGTAGAACTCGATGGTGGGTTCAGGGTTTCCTGTGGCCATGCAGACACACTGGACACCCTCCCTCACCACCGTGCACTTTGACTCCTCCAGAAGGACTGGGGCATCTATTGAACGAGGCAGCAAAGTAAAGAGCTACAATGCTGAATATAAATACATGTGAATATGAAACATAGTTTTTTCTCATGTATATTTTTGTGGACAAGTGTTTGTGAAGAATTGGTAAAGAAGCTTATTTACTCAATGACTATTAGAATGAGAATATTGTAGTTCACAAAGTTGTAACAGCATCTTTAGAGGTGCTGGTTCAGGTCATTGGTCATGTCCTACTTTTTTACACTACTGTTGGGTGAAATGCAGCACATTGAAGCACTCACACTCAACAGTGATGTTGAGGGAGCTGCTGGCTCTTCCGTGCTCATTCTCGGCCAGGCAGCGGTACTGTCCGTCTCCCTGTGGAGTGATCTCTAAGATCTCCAGCACTGACAGCTCGTCGGCAGTGATGGTGCCCACCAGCTCCCCGTCCTTCAGCCAGGTGAGGGTTGGGGCTGGGCTGCCCTGGGTACTACAGTGCAGGGCCAGCGAGGTTCCCTCCTGTACCGTCACAGAGTCGTTTACCACGGGCTCACGGGGAGGGTCTGCAACAATGTAGAGTTGTTTTTCTTATTCAGATTTTGAAATGTTTTTCATAATTCACTCAGTAAGTGTTAATTTAACTTAATTTAAAGGGACATTTAGTGAATTCTGTAAGACCAGATATTTTTGGCCTCTTGGGGGCAGCGGAAACAAGCTGTGAACACTGACATGTCATCACCAGCAGTTACAAAGAAACATTATCATTCATTTGGAGTCATGTTTCTAGCCATCTGGCAAATGTAAGTCCAATATTCTCTATTTTAACCCCTTTTTCGATCTCCTGATAGAAATAACTGGCTGCTGAATGCTCAACTGTGTTCACCAGCTAGTCTCTAACCGTATCTGTCTGCTGTTTGGAGCTGAGTAGGTAGTGTACAGTGGGCTTTTCGACGCCATTTTGCTCAAAACTACCAGCTATGAGACCGGTGAGAGTGAATCAAAACAGTTGAGAGCCGAATAGCCAAACAATGAGCTGAAACTCCTTATAAAGCTCCATAAATCCGAGGGGAGTTGAAAATCAGAATGAGATTCTCTGTCTTAATAAAATTTAATAAATGCAAATGTTCAATGATTACTTTGGGCAGAGGTTTCTGGCTCTCAAAACACACAACTCCTACAACCCGCTCATATTTTGAACCGTTCAAGAGGAAGGTCAAGCACTCATGGTTTGTATCCCAGTTATACTACATATAAATGATCAGCAGCAGATTTTGATTATGTGGTGCGTTCACTCAGGAAAAAATAAAAGTATACATAAATAATAAAGATGTCAGCATGAAGGCCTATACTAAATCCACTTAATTTTCTAATGTGGTATTGATCAACACTATTGTCTCACAAAGAAATACAAAAATAACAGCTGCAACAAAAAAAAGTGGATTAAGGTTATACAGCTTCAGGGAGATATCAGAAAACATTACATCTTCATAAATATTTTATTTGTTGTGAAGTTTAAAAGGCAGTGGCATTCTAAGTTCACAGTCTTGTTGTGTCGTGTGTCACTTGGTGTTTGTACAAAAAAAAAATAACATTGATTATATTTGATGATATTTATGATTAGTATGTTGTATGGATTTAGGCCACAGATCTGTTTTTTCCGCAATATTGCACTTCTTTACTGTATTGTCCCCAGAATAGTGTTTTGAGGGCTTTATGTGTGTTCCATGTTGTAATCCATTGTACCTGTTGTGAATCAGCTGCCATGTTTTGACCAGACGCAAGCTATAAACTTTAGGAGCCACATTGCAAGTTCAACATGGGCAAGTATTTAAAACTACCAAATGCTAACCCAATGTAGCTTGCTGTGTCCCAATTCCCTATAACTAACTAAATACAGTATGTACAATATGTATCTCAGAGACTTACACTTGACAGCCAGGTACAATGAAGTGTTCATGAGGCCATAGCCATTGTCCCCAATGCAGGTGTAGACTCCCTCCTGTACAGGCGTCACATCGTCCAGGGAGAGGGTGACATTGGACGCCGTGTCCCATAGAAGCTCCTGGTCTCCGAACATCCAGGAGATTCTGGGAGGAGGGTTACTGTCCACCTCGCAGTGCAGAACCACAGAGCTGCCCTCCATCACCTCTGAGGACACGTTCACCCACACAGAGCGTGGAGCGTCTGGGAGGGAAAGTAAGAAGGAGAATATAATGTCCCTAGACTTATCTGTCTACAATGACGGTATCTTAAAAAATACTTTGATCAAATACCTACAATACTGATGATATTCCAATCAGCCAATTTATGATTGTTAGCATTCTAAAACATTGCAAGGTTATCGTGCACCATGCATGCTGATTTTAGCGTTTAGTTTACTGCCTTACAGAGCCATTAGCAAGGCTAAATTCATTGTTGACTGCCATGTTTTTGTCTGGTCTTTTTGTGTTTTGCTGGATGTGGAGGAATGGCTGTCAGCTGAAAGCTAGCTTTAGTGTTAGCTCCACGATTGTTAAAACTTAAATTTGGAAACACTGAAGACTTTTTTTGTGTTTCTGTGCATGACACAAACTCTAAAGTGGATATGTTTGGGCCACCTCTGAGTCATTGCCTGGAGGCCACTCAAGACAGAAATTTGCTTAATAGGAATTCATAATTGCTGTTGAGACCTGATCGCATGTCAGACACAACAGCCCCTTTGAGATTATAGATATATTTTTGTCCTTACAGGGGTGTGCGTTTTTAACTTACACTTGACATCTAGAGAGATGACCCTCTCATAGACCAGTGTGGTGTTGGGGTAGTACACCCTGCAGCCCAAGAGCTGCCCGTTGTGCATGGGTCTGGGTGTGAAGGTGAGGGTGCTGGAGAGTACAGCTGTGTTGCTCTCCTCCAGGTAGTCAGAGCTGAATTCGGGGTCGGGCAGGTAGTCGGTGTACATCCACTGGATCTCTGGAGTCATGTCTGGGCAGTTGTCTGGAGCGTAGCATGTCAGCTCCAAATCCTCATCGCTGACAATCTCCTCAGGGACATCAATGTTGGGTTGATCTAGTGGACAGGAAAACAAATTATTCGCTTTCTTTAACGAAATATAATAACAGTACTTTTATTTGTAAAGCAGCATTTTTATCTTCATGCAGAGATGCAGCAAACTTAAACAGACAACTAGAGCAAAGGTACTGTATCAATCAATAAGTCGTCTTCATCTGCTGAGGAGACTGACGTCCTTTGATGTGTGCAGGACACTGTTAATATCATTCTATGACACTGTGGTGGTATCTGCCGTCTTCTATGCAGTAGTCTGTTGGGGAGCCGGAAGCACAGAGAGGGACAGAAAAATACTAAATAAACTGATTAAGAGGTCTAATTCTGTCCTGGACTGCCATCTAGACACCATAGAAGAGGTGGGTGAGAGGAGGATGTTAGCCAAGCTGACGTCAATCATGGACAACACCTCTCACCCCCTGCATGAGACTGTGAGGTCCCTGAGTAGCTCCTTCAGCAACAGACTGATGCACCCACGGTGCAAGAAGGAGTGCTACTGCAGGGCCTTCATTCCAACGGCATTCAGACTCTATAACACAGCAATGACATAATGTCCCACTGTTTGTTGTTTCTGTATCACTTATCACAGTCGAGTTTTCCAGTAGTCTGTCTATTTCTTATTCACACTGTATGTTTACCAGTACTGTATATCCACAGCCCTATTTTTATAGCCTACATTAACTAAACTACATTTCTGTATATAATCTGTCCTGTACGCCTATTCTTATCTTTTGATTTCTTTAATAGTTTGTACTTTTCTATTCAATTTTTATTTATTGTGCATTTTCCTATCTGTTGTGTTGTATCTGTAAAGGCAAAGGCAAGATTAAAAGTTCTTCAAAATGTCTTTATTTAAAATAAATAGCAAGCTTGCCATACAGTACATCATATGAATTGAAATTTACTTTCTTGTTTACACGACATTTATTACTTTCTTCTGTTATATTCCTCTAAAAATAAGGTTGAATTTTAATACACAGGTTAACAGATTTGGCCATTAAATATTGATGTTGTTGATGGATAAAAACATTGTGATTGTTGCTTACTTGGTCTAATGAATATTTTTTAGTCTTTGTGTTGACGTGAATAAAGGTTAATTATTACATTAAATTGTTAATTTATTATTAGCGATAAGCTAATTTCATATTTCAGGTTTACTGATTTCAGTTTAAAGCATATTCCACTCTAATCAGTAACTTACCCAAAACTTTGAGCTCAGCGTAATCTGGGAAGGTATACATGTTGGCTCCACCAAGGTCAGCACGAAAGTAGTATCTCCCTGAGTGCTCTGTGCCGATGTTGTTGATGAGCAGAGTGCAGTTCCTCTGGTGCAAGTCACCCAGCAGCTTGGTGCGGCCCTTGTAGCTCTCGTGCACAATGTCTGTGCGTGTTTTGAAAACAACAGGAGGGAAGAGTTGAGGGTACGGCTGACCGAAGTACCAGATACCGTGAATGCCTCTGTATGGCCTGACAGCAGATGGATACATGAAGGTGCACGGGATGACCACACAGGAGTTTGTCATGGCCGAAATATCCCGAGGTACCCAAACGTTCCACTGGCAACTGGCATCTGAGAGAATATCAAAAACAGACATTCAGTGAAATATAATTACAGAAATCTTCTCCAAAGGCGTAAGATCACTGCATGCATAGTGATGAGTGCGAGTTACAATGGAAAAATATGTCTACTGTGTCTACCATCAAAAAGGAATTTATTACCATTGATGATCAACAGTAGTGGTAAAAGCAGCTCCAAACACCACATGGTCTCTGCTCAACACTGGACCATAGACCACTGGAAGACATAACATCATGTCAGTTACAGCATATGCATTATGAAGAGGTAAAATAAATCCTGAAATGTCTTGGAGCATTGGTGCTGCTGTGTGACACAGGCACTGCATCTACCTGTAAGAATCACACTAATACAAAAAATGTTTCTGAGATTTAATAGTTTAGTATCTTAGTTTTGACTATGGCATTGTAGCCAAATCTCCATCACAAAACACAGAGAAAAACAAAGCTATTTTGAACTTTTATGACTATATATTTATTAGTTTAAACTTGTTCAGACATCTCAAAGGTTGCTCAACACAAAGAGGAAAATCTAGTCTTTTTACTGAATCCCTGATCACCAAAGTAGTAGAGGTTCCTCTGCAAAATGAAATATTCTTTGCAATAGCAAAGAAGCAATTTCAATTTCATGTTTTCATAACTCATCACAGACATACCTGTATTCAACTAAGCACAATAGCTAATTTCAAGGTCCAGATTAAACAAAGCTGATATAACACTGGATTCATGAGTCAAAGACATATTTATCCACAAAAACACCATGATGCACTTGTTTTCTCCTAGCAATAACCCTAACAACAGGTAGGGTATGATGGTTGTTGTTACATTAAAAGAAAAAGACAATGAAATTAGATATTATATGATATATATAAGGTGTTTTTCACCCAATATTCAATTACAAAACAGAACAGCACATTGTGGATCACAGAATATACGTAATAACTGGATCAAGTGACAGAAATATTTTATGTTCCAAATCCAAATTAACAAAATGACATCAAATATGTTCGTTTGTTATAGATGAACAAATTAAAATCCCTCTCATCAGGGTAGGAGACAGGAATTACATATGATAGTTACTATTCACAGCATAAGTTGGCAATTTGAACCCATTTCAAAATATATGAAAGGTGTTGAATGTATTGCAGTATCTTTAAGTATATTTACCTTATTTGTATTTTGAACTTGAGTTCAAAATAAATTTGGTGTATGTTTGTGTTAATTAATATATGCCCATTTTCTAAGTGGGTGGAGAGGTGAGGAAGATTAAAATGACTTAATTCTCATTGAAAACTGAAAAACTGAGAAAATGGAACATGTTTTTTGTCAAAGCCAAGTGATTAATGGTTCAATCCATATTTAGGGGGAGCTATGTGAGATATGTGCATTCTGTAGAAAAAAAAAAAATAACTGGTTAGTATCTTCTTTATAAAAATATGTGCAGTGACTTGTTGATGACTAAGGCATTACCTTGAAATGATGATGGTGAGAAACAGACAGACGCTCTGCAGTACAGCTTGTCAGCACCTCCACTAGAGGGTGTTCACTCACACCCAGACAGCTGACAGCCTTCTTCTCTGTGAAGAAAAAAAATACTAGTGACATCAGTATCATCAGGCAATGACATCACTGACTTACTCCCCTTACTCGAACAGAGCCATATATAGTAAGTCACACAAACTCAGTGTCAGTCAGCACCTGCTTGCAGCCCCTCAGAGTCACTCATTATGGTGACCATACGTAAGCCCATCAAATGAATGACACTCAGTGTTGGCTGAGCTCTGACATGACGCCAAACTCCAGTCACCACACATCATGTCATCAGCAGATTACTGACACTATCTGTGCTGTACTAGAAGGTAAGGAAGGAGGGATAACTCACTGTATCAATGACAATGCAGTGGCATTTGTTAACCTCATGCTTTCCACCATGAGGTTTTGTTTTCAATCTCTTACCAAAAGATATATAGTAATACTTTGATGTATGAGCTAGTTTATACTATCCTAGGTTTGTGTCAGGGTAACATGAAATACGATATGAGATACATGTACATTCATATCACATTCATTCTTGCTTGATATCTTTTTTAATTGAGAAAACTAAAAATTGTGTCCATTTGTGCCCTTCTTTTCTCTCTCTCTGCTTATAGTCAGGAACATCAGGTCTCTGTTTTGGATCGAAATACATGAGCATCGATTTTTATTGTAAACTTGTCTATTGTCATTCAAGCTAGTATATCTTGCTGCCTTCAGCTGCCATAAAACACTAACCATAAATATGATTAATGGCCAGGATTCAACAATACTTGTTGATGAATTATGTTAAAATGAGTCATTTCATGTTGAGGCACTATGATACCTCTGTCCTTTAATAATAATAAATAAATAAGAATTTTCCTTATCTTCAACAGGTATCACAATTAATTTAATTTTACTAGAAAGTACATTCGTCCTATTTGTGTGATGAAAACAATCACATACAGCAGCCGAGTATCGGACTGTTGTCAAATTCAAGTCAGCAGACACAGTATTCTGGCTGTATGATGCTGCTTCATCAAAAAAGGTTTACATGGTCATCACAGACTTTCTTTTGTTACATAAGGTGTAAAACAACAAACATAGAGACAACATGCATGCATAGCACTGCGAATTGAGTCACACTGAAATGAAAAACAATCTTTACACCATGTTTGATAAGTGCCAATATATGTAGAATTTTTTCAATACATTCAGGCCAATAATGATAATAATAAGAATCTGGAACAATCTTTACCTCCCCGGTCAAATTAAACACTATTCTGAGAACTTGTTTCAATGCTCAATAGATAACACACATACGTGTCATTATTACTTTTATCCACTGACTCGGCTTTGCCTGCTCACATTGTAACAGTCAAGGTTGTTCATTTACACGTTAGATGTTCTACAGATTTCACTCTGCCGTCTGAGGCAGGTAGCAGTAATGCAATACCAGGAACTATTGCAATTCATCTACATATACTAATGCAATTGTTTATCAATCATTTTTGAGTGTTTAGTTTATATTTTCAACATACAAATGGGTTTTTATTTTCGCATTTTTAAAGAAATGTGTAACTGCTTAAATGCTATATAAATAAAATGTATGCTATTATCATGATTACTGTCGTAGTGCAACGGATGTAGAATGAATTCATCCAGAAGTAGAAGCGGAGGATTTAGCCTCATGCTGCAGCAGCCTGTGTGTGCAGATGGCAGGCCTAAGAGTGGATTGTGTTTTAGAGCTTCATGATTAACACATCACAACATCCCCAAGGGAATCCATGACCAATATTAGCCTTGTCGATGGAGTGAAGTGAAAAATTCTGTTGGCTCGACATTGCGAGAGGCCATGGATTTGTCACAGACATAGTTTTACAGATATTTTAGCACTTAAAGCTTACAGTTGGCTAATAGCTACCTTCTACTACTAGCGCTGAGAGTAAAATGAAACAGTTAAGATTCTGGTCAGACAGCTAAACAATGAGCTAAAACTCGATATAAAGATCTGTAAAGCCCAGGGGAGCTGCAGATCAAATGACAATTCTCTCTAGGTTCATCTTTACGAGTTTCTTTGCTTTCACACTGTAATTTCAGAAATACTGATTAGAGCCGCTTTGAAATAAACATCTCTTAAAGGGGTCACATTTCAAGACGTCTTGGCCCATAATGCCACACTGTTGGCTGTGACAACCCTAATTTTTCTCTAATGTTGCGTCAAGCTCCACCATCTGCACTGCAACAAAAGACCAAGAGCTGGGCGAGTGTGTCCAGGCAGAGAGGCCGCGCATCAGCAACGGCAGGAGAGAATAGAGCAAAGCAGCCAGGCAGGGCCACTGACACCACCAACCTCAACAACAACGACTTCATTGATGGGGCAGACAAACGGCTGGCACAGAGCACACAGCATACGTGTGCACACTTGCACAAACACGCGACCCGCACAGAAAACACTTGCCTCATACCAGCCTCAGCACCAGGCTCCTGCTCCCTTTTAGTCCTGACTTCTTTTTCTTCTTCTTCTTCCTCAATTTGTTTATCTTCTCCCTTGGTCGTCTTGTTCTGAATCCTAGATGTCAGATTCTATGGGAAATGAACAAAAAGGGAGATAAAGAGAGATGTGAGAAAGACAAGGGGAAGGGGAAGAGAGGTAGTCTGTGTGAGCACTGGTTAACATGTGTCGTGGGCAGCTCTGAATATGCATCCAGGCATTTCTGGAGCTGTTCTTTGGCCCACTAGCATTCCTTTGTTCTGTTGCACCATTTCCATGTGTCTCAGTGCCTTGAACTTTGGGCCTTGATCATACTTTCTTCTGAGGTCAAAGCAAAACATGTTGACATTTGCAGAACTTTTTCATTCTAATATTGCCCTGGACACAAGGGCAAACGCTGCATGGTGAAGGAATGATGACTCACTATCACTTTGAGTAATGTGTGTTTGAACATACGGAGAGTAGGAGGAACACAGGAACTTGTGAGATGAACATGGTAATGTAAAATTACAGATTTACATTAGTTTGATATAGATTTTGATCTTAGAAATGTTCATTTATTTAAAACACACAATTAAACTCGACAAAGTGTCTTAATCAGAAGCCATGGCTGGATTAATTTGAACTACAGAAATAAAAGAAGGCTTCAGGGCATAATCATTGATCTTTTCAACTGAATGCAGATGTAATATTATTCCTGCTGAGGAATGTTTGTAGGCGGAGTGCACAAGCATGGATCCACTCAGAGGTCCAACTAGTTTACATATAAAAGTTACAAAGGCAAATTGTTTTCCGCTCTCATTGTTACACGTAGGGTGAGTCACTGTGTCCAAAAGCCGTTAGGCCACCAGCCAAGTGATGGCATCTACTGAGCCATGGATAACCTCAAGGGAATCCCTCAGTAAACAGTCTGGAGAAGAGCTGAAGAGGAGAATGCTGCATTGACGCTCTGGAGCCGTATACAAACGAATACGTGGCATGCCATAACCCCCCTACACATGCATGCAGCGTAAAGCATGCCAACACACTCCTCAGTGTGGGGTGTGCAGCTATGTGACCTTCCTCTGCATCCCCTCTGTGTTGTTCATAAGCTCAGCCTGCTCCATTGTCCTGCTGGGACTGTGGTCATTGTATATAGGGTATGTGTACACTGAATGTGCGAGCAGACAGAGAGAGCACAAAGAGAATCATGTCATACTTGTTACTTCTTATGTTCTTTTATCACGAAGGAATAAGCTAAAAAGACAAACAAAAAAAACCCAGTAATAATTAGCATGTTGTATAAGCCAAAAGACAAAGTCTAGGCCTGAATATATGTAATCTAAATCAGTATTATTCAGTTACTCTTAGTCTGGTCTTGTTGCTGCCATGTGCAGCACATCCTCTTCTAAAATCTAAGATGTCAACATAATTACTTATTCCACATCACGCTTCAGGGATACAGATGCTATCTGAACAATCATCTCTGCTAAATCAGGCCACAACACCTTTTATGAGTCATTTTACATTATTGAAATTACTTACACAAACCTTTACACTCACACAAACAATCAACTGTGCCAAGAAGAACATTTTCATTGTGATTATTGTCTAAGGCCCGTGTACAAGAGCATTGCAGTGGCTCTTGCACAGGGGAAAAAAGAGAATCAGAACCTTGTATGCATAACACACACTGCCCATTGTGCAACGGAGAAACTGGAGGAATCTTTCCGGAACAGGCCCGCTCACAGCTTGCGCTTTTCTGTTTGCCTGTGACGTGTGTTAGTACACCACAAGCTAAGGCCCCCACTAAAATACTCAGAGGAGCAGATGGTCTTAAAACATGACTGCTCTCCCTCCCACACATGGAGCATTGAGCGGCGATGAGCACAGCGCACCGCACACACACTCATAGAGATGCAAACATAAACACGGAGACATGCCAATATCCAGTCACACAGTCTGTCCAAGGTACAGCAGAGTGTACTGGCATAAATACAAGATTCAGACTGGACTTTTAGGTCATCAAAGAAAATAAAAGCATAGCTGCTTGCCTCTTGCAGTAGATATTTTAAGTGTATGTAATTTGCATAAAGTACCTCTTTATCTTGCCCATAATGTCTGTAGTATTTTGTTTTAGGGTACTTTTATCTATACTACGCATCTGTTTTTGTATTTACTTCTGCTGCTGTGATAATTAAGTTTGTTGTCTTTGATTATCTGAGGAATTTCAAATAAGCTATGACTTAAGGATGTCAGAAGTGTTTTGGTATTTGCTTGGGTGACACTCCTTGCCAACAAGTTTGTACTAATGCCACACTGTGCATTTTCCATTTCACACTCATTGCTGTTTGGCTTAAACTTCAAATCAGCATGCATTTTTTTTCTACTTAAAGATAAGACCTGCAGAGATAGATCACATTTTAGGGGTATTTCACCACGAGCACATGAAGTGAGCATGACAGTTGGTAGCTCACCAACATAACAAGAGATCAGCAGGACCAATAGCTTATTTCCATCTTTTCTACCTGGCAAACCCAATGACTCTGGCAATCCCCAGACCAGTGGGCAGATGGCGAGCCACAGGCCTCCTCTTTCTTTACAGCGCTCTCCCTTCCGCTCTGAAGAAAAGGGGGCGACAAACAGAGCCGTCACCTGTTCAGCCACACAGACAAATAAAGTGTGGCCCTCTCCCAATGCTCCACTTGACTCACTGTCCCAAATCAGTGAGGGAAAGTGAGTATAAATCGGCCAGCCTCTGTCCTTCCATCACTGGTCTGATTTCAGTTAAATTTGGAAGGATGACACATCTTTGCACTGAAAATAATGCTTAGCCTGATGGGAGGCATAGGCATTCTTATATTATCTACAGGAATGATGCAACTTGAGATGTATCTAGTGTTATACTACAAAAACTCAACACATTAAAATGAAAAGCTCAAAATCAAAAAGTTAAGGCAAAAGGTGAAAATCTGAAACTCAAATGTGTCCCGCTGATGTGATTTTGCCTAACCTGGAGGAATTGTGCTTTTTGGCACTTTGATCTAGTTCAAAATTCACCAATCGAGCCATAATTAAGAGTTAAAATGCCTCACCACCACTCACACTTACACAAAACTGCAAGACACCATAGAGAACACATATTTTCCCACCTTTGTCTCTATAAACCTTCTATTTGCAAAAGCAGTATAGGACAGGCTTCTGACAGAGTCATTAAAGAAAACTTTCTGTCTTTTATTCAAATAATGCAGACTAGCCTACTGGTTAATTACTTAATCACTTAATAACTGTTTTGGTTGGCTGTGCAATCGGAGCCTCTTCTACCTGGCATCAGATGACTGTTTGGATGTGGTAATACACTCTGTCAATTACAAGAACAGCTCACTGCTAATGGCACAGGCAGCGAAATCTGTCCAGTAATAATTGGCTGGGCTTTTAGCAGCCCCCGCTGACACTGACTGCATGGTTAACTCATGCACGCATTCGTTAGGGTACACACACACACACACACACTCTTACTCATTACCTAACTCAGTCTAACTTGTGACTCATCCAACTCAATCTTTCGCTCGCTTATTCATCATCGCATTTATGAACAATCACGCAAACAAGCCACACTCACCCTGACTGTAGGTGTCTGACCTTTAAGAATGATAGATAGATAGATAGATAGATAGATAGATAGATAGATAGATAGATAGATAGATAGATAGATAGATAGATAGATAGATAGATAGATAGATAGATAGATAGATAGATAGATAGATAGATAGATAGATAGATAGATAGATAGATAGTAGATAGATAGATAGATAGATAGATAGATAGATAGATAGATATCATAAACACCCCCTGTTGCTGTTCAGTTGTGTAGGGAATCCACAGCACATGATTACAAGTTATTGGTTATCATCAATGGTTTCCAGTAAGATACGTTCCTCCTTTTATCCTCTCCCATCTGCACAAATAGACATCCCCATGCTTCTTTCTTGCTAAAAAATTCCAATTCCAAAAGCATTTAAAAAAACTAACTGGAAAAAAGTGCTGCCGCTCACCTGTGTAGGTGACCGTGGCCGACCCCGAGCGTTCAGCAGCTCCGGTATGAGCAGTTACAGCAGCCCTTCCCTCTGACACTCACATGCAAAGCGTCACACCAGCCCGTTGCCAGCAAGATCTCTCGCCACTCTCTGTACCAAGCCCCAACGGTGGAGAATAAACTGCCCTCCCCAACACCACCTCTGCCGCCACCACCATCACCATCACCATCCCCCCTCCCATATGAAAATCAGTCCTTCAGTGTAGCAGCATTGTTCTGAGACTTCGCCCCAAGGCTCAGCCATTCATAAATATACACGGGGCCACAAAGGACCACACTGTTCCCCCTCATCTCAACAAATATGGGTGAGGCTTTGAGCTCCGAGGCCTTTCTATCCAACACGGCCAGTCGGTTTACGCTGGACGGAACTGAGCATATTTGATCATTTTGGATTGATGGAGAGCACATCCACAATTCTTTTTTGTTTTTGAGGTCAGTGTAACAGAAGGCAGGAAATGAGTTTGGGAGGGGGTGATGCAGATGATGAGGAGGGGTAGGACTAATATGAGTGAAAGTAGTAAGGAAGCCTAAATGCTTCTGTTTGTCTTTAAGTCAAATTAGAGCTTATTATACGCTTCAGAGGCTAGAGAAACTAAAGAACCAAATTTTTGATTGACCCCAGTGACCACAATCTGCTATTTTTATTTATTTATTATTTTTATATGTGTTTTTCCACCTTCCAGGCAGCCACAGGTTTCAAATAATGTCGCTACCAAAAGGGTGTCAAATTAAGTTCTTTATCCACCAGCCAATGACTAGTGAATGCTCAAAGTGTACCAGCCAGTCAGTTAGTGACACTGATAAAGATCTGTCGGTCCCCGGGCGCTGCACACAGCTGCCACTGCTCCCTTGAGGGATGGGTTTAATGCAGAGAATGAATTTTGCAACAAGTATGTGTATGTGACAATAAAGTACATTTCCTTTCCTTTTCCAGTCAATAGATTATCATTGTTTTTTG
>NW_024044638.1:0-24543 GCF_014851395.1 Micropterus salmoides
CAACTAGTGGTTAAGTGTCTTGCTCAGGGCCACAATGGTGGATGGTGACAGTGGAGAGTTGAACCCGGGTCTCTCACACCAAAGGCATCTGTCTTATCAACTGTGCCGTCATCACCTCAAAGGGTGTGAACGAGAGTGGAGAGAAAGGTCAATGAATGCATTTTGTGTGACAGCAACAAAAGTTTATCCACATTTCCTGCTGCTTTGCTGACTGGGTGAAGAGTTTTGAAATAGCGAAATAGTGAAATGTGTTAGCATCTGTAAAAAAAACTTTATATTACACATCAAGATCAGTTTTACTCATAATGATTATCACTGCTTGCCCTGTGAAAACAGTTGTATGACGTCTTCTGTGACTTTGAGGGAGCCTTGTCAAGAACTTGGTCAACCTTGATGATGGCACCAGTTACCTCAGCTTGGGTTTCCAGACTGCTAATTTTGATCCAAGGGTTTGCGTTTCAAACTGGGGATGTGGGGTTTGAAAGAAGAGGATGAAAGTGAAAAGATATTAGCTTGTTGGTTTATGGGAGGTGAGCACTAGGTTTAGTATTTTATTGTTATTATGACCATGGCCAACTGACCAAGGAACCAGTTAACAAATAAATCTGTCTCATCACCCATCATGTGATCATGTGTTTATGCACTTTGTGAGACTGGGCCTAATGAAAAGATCAGTTTGTGCAAATGAACAAACAAGCACTGATATTGTTCCTCATTGACGCTCTACTTTTCTCAGGCCTGGGAGGAAGTGTGCATGCGTTTGTGTGTGTGTTATGGTTAGTTTTGTGGTTGTGGTGAGCAGAAGCCGTTCTGTGTGAAACCTTAACTTCTGCAAATTGTGAGATGAAGTGCGTCATACCCGTGATGATGCAAATGTGTGTGTGCGTGTTAAAGCTTGTGGAGGATGTACATTTCAAAAGCCACAAGATTCTGGCTGCAGTGTTAAGTGACGACCATTACATGAAATTGAAACACGTTGGGCATAACATTAGAAAGGCAATTACTCCCAACACAATAGTTTATACAGAAAACACTTTGCACACACTGAAAAGGTGTAGACTGGTGCTACAGTTCACGATGCCTATTCTTTTACAACACATTTTAAATGTCAACAGCCACAATAAACAGGGTGTTATTTCCAACATGTTTTATTTGTTCATTAAATTCATTCATTTCTAGCTTAAATAAATAGCTAATTCTAAATAGCTTCTCCAAAAACGTTTAAGCCCACTTTCGATCTACCATCTATTTTTGTAAAACTGCTGATATTCGAGCTCTACACAGTTTATTTATCGCCTCAAAACTTCTCAGAAGTTGATGTAGAGATGAAATAGCGTAGGAAAATTGTGAAATATGAAACTTTCTGTCGCTCGCCTTTGTCTGGCGCGTGCAATGACGATGCACTGAATTGTAACGATTCTCTTTGACCAATCAGCTTTATGCAGTTTTTTTCATGTCACCTTTTCGTAGCGCTTCTGGGCGTTTGGAACCTGAAAACCAAAACCAAAAAACCGTGGGTGTGTAGAGTCGAGGCGAGTCGAGCTGGTACCATGCGGTGGAAAAGGGACATAAGTGCTGCCTGTGGCATGATTTGTGCCAAACTTAAATATTTCCATTCTCCCCACTAAACATGGGTTTATTTGTGTAGGATAATAAGCATTAACTTAAAAAATGCCTAATGTTCATCATGTCGCCGATAGTCTACATTAGAGATAATTAAACACATTTTAAATGAATTTGAAGAAATGCATGTTTAATTTATTTTGTTATACAGTGTTTAATTGTATTATCTGTAAGTGTCTATGTATATATTCCTTTGTTATTAATGAAGTTATGTGTATATGATATTTGCTCCTTTGTTAAGTGATCAGTGTGTAATAAATGTAAATCTTCAGTTCTTTGTTTAATGTAAGACAGTGTTTTTCATTTAAATCTCTCTCTAAAATAGTTACTGATGCAGCCAAGTGTCAACTAGTTGTTCTGTTCTCCTGTCTGTCCTCACTCTCGCTCCCTCACTCTCCCCTCTCCTCTACCCTGCCTGGTAATTTGATGCTGAAATATGTATCTAAGGATGTTTAATAAATTATGTATCTGTTATTTACTAATGGCCCTATCGACTGCAGAGCCTGTCCTGCCTGATAGGGTGACGGGGGAAGGGGGTTAGCAAACAGGGAAAACTGGAGAAAGGGATGATGGAGGGACAGAGAGAGAGAGAGACAAGCCTTAAAAGGGTTTCAGTCGTCCCTCAGGGAGGACAGAGTGATGCCATCAGTCTCTCCCTCTACTGCCTCCGTCCTCCATGTGGAGACGGCTTTTGGTCACAACTGAAGACGGATGGTGATGCATTCTAAACAGAGCGTTCAGAAAAACTGCTGCCAGCTACTTCAACTTTTTAGGTTGTCATCTCGGGGTGTGGTAAGATAGGGGACATATTCAAAGCAAGTAGGAGAGTGGTGTGGTGGGAATGAGGGTGTTCGAATAAACAGCTCAGGCAAACACTTGTCTTTCCGTGAATTTTATTCAAGTCCTCTGCAGAAGGAACTCCCTGGGACACACACGCATCAGAGTATCATCCCAGTTCCTTCCTTCTCCACATGATAGTGGATAGAAAAGCTTGGCTCTGCGCTGCTGTGTACTGTCCAACCAGTCATGTTTGGTGTCATAGTAACAACATGAATATACCACAGTGACTAATTTAAAATGCAGTTCCTGTGAGCAGAATGAGGTCCAAGATGACTTGCAGGATGTAGGCCTACTTTGAATCGTCATACACCTGACTTGACTGCACCAGGAAGACAGCAGGTCTGACTGATTTGGATTTGCCACTTTTTTGGCATGCCTCTGAAGCAACTGCGCCATCACCACCCCTGTGCATGCTTCTTTGTGCAGTCTACAGTGTGTGCAAGTACTGGCACATGACAAATGGTTTATCCTGTTATGTCAGCACAAAGGATACTTTTTACATAGGCTAGCACCCATGCAGTTGGTTCTCTCTTAAAAACAATCTTAGGGGAGATAAGAAAACCTGGCATGTTAGCAGCTAGACTCTTAAGAATGTATGCTCTTTACAAATATTGCCCTGATCAATTCCTGTCGTGGATCACTGGATTGTAACAATTACAATATAATAATGCCATCAAAGAACCTAATCAACTCCTCAACTCCAACAAACCTGTAGTCACATAATACCAGCAACAAAAAAGGAATTCTAAAGCTGGATCAGTGTTTCTTTATGTTGGAAATGGGACATTTGGGTAATTTTACACCTGTACAAAGATTTATTAGTATAGTTTGCTGATAACAAGACACAGAGATTTAATAGTGAATATCATACTTTCAAGAAAGAACTACATTTCAACATTTTTGAATGGAGTTGGTATCAGAGCTTGAGGTTATAAACGGCTGAAAAATGCAACTACAGCTGGAGCCTATGTGTCTGTCCTGTGTGTGTGTGTGTGTGTGTGTGTGTGTGTGTGTGTGTGTGTGTGTGTGTGTGCATATTTCTTATCAGGATTGGATTCAAAGCTCCATGGCTCCGCACCTGGGATCAATGGGCCTAGACCAGCAGACGCAGAGTTTGTGTAAGTGTGTACTTTAATGTCAGTGTGTGTGTGTGTGTGTGTGTGTGTGTGTGAGTTTGAATCTATATGTGTATATCGAAGTGTGTGTCTGTACATCACAGTTTGTCTTTAAATATGAAAGTGGAGCCAGTATGTGACCAGATAATGTTGCATATAGGACCAGTTGTAGGGAACTCAACCAAGTGCATGACAAGACTTGTGTGTGTGTGTGTGTGTGTGTGTGTGTGTGTGTGTGTGTGTGTGTGTGTGTGTGTGTGTGTGTGTGTGTGTGTGTGTGTGTGTGTGTGTGTGTGTAGTCAATATATTTGATTGTTCCAGTAGTTGTATTAGTGAAAAAACTGCAGCGGAGAATTTATTTGAGGGGCAGCAGACAAGGAGACGTGCTGTCTGTGACTGCACACACACACAAACTCACACACATTCATGCATTTCTTTCTGTTGCTGTTGTTTCTTTTTGTTTGCCTTTCAGCCTGCATCATATAACTGTCAGTGCTCACAATAGGCACAGAGTCGCACGCCCTCGGTGTTTGTTGCTCTGAGTTATTTTCTTCTTCCTGTGTGAACCGAGAATCTGCGTGCACACAGCACTCTCCATCTGGCTGGTTGACTGCAGAATATGCTGAGTGCAAATATAGATCTGTGACTAATATAAAAAAAGAGACATGTTCTCTGTGCACAGTTTTCAGCAGAAGTTTTTTTTAAATCCATGCAAGAGTTCAACCGAAGAGTTTCAAGACATAGGCAGGCAGTAAACAGCAATGTGAACACACACAGACTAAATTGCTTGATTTAAAGGCATCAATTCCGGTCACTGAACAGTGTCAACTTACTGTATATGGCCAGAAAACTTGACATACAGATATCGAAAGCTATAATAGTGTCACACTGTGAAAAGTAGCCGATAGATTAATAGAACAAAAACACTTCAAGAAGCCTGTTGCACTAGCTGATTAAAAGTCTGAGGTCATGAGGAGAAGTCAGAGGCTCACCGAAGCCATTAGCATTGCTCCTCTGGTGAACGTGAATGTCGGTAACAAGATGCCATAGCAATCCATCCTCTACAGTAATTATTGCACAAAGTGGTGGACTGACCCATCAACTGTCTGACTGACAGTCTTCTCTAGAGCCATGCACAGCTAAAAAAAAACAACAACAAAGGTTTCCGGAAAAGGTCCATCTTGGTAAAAACATTCTGCCAAAGTAAACAACAAATGTTAAAAGTTTCTGTTATGGTCTATAGGGCCCAACAGCACAACCCAGACAGGAAGCTTTAATAAAAAGTAACAGTCTAGTTTATTTACAATTTCAATGTGCAATTATGAGCAAAGTTCTCCAGGAAACAGGCATGTAAGGGGAGCAGGGCAGGCAGCAGACACATGCAAACGAGGCACCAAGGCAGACCGACAAAAATCCTCCAAGAAGCATGAATCACATGAAAGAACTGATGATCTAGCAAAGACCGGAGTGAAAACATAGGGTTTAAATGCAGAGGAGCTCGATTACTGGGATGTGCCTCAGGTGTGCAGGTAATCACAGATTGCAGAGTAGAGTGGCGAAGTCGGAAAGTCACGCCCAGACACACACAAACGCACTCACCTAAACACAGAGAAGACAGACAGGGGAAACGGATAGAAACACAAGGGAATGGAGCAACGCTGACCATGACAGTTTCCAAAACATGGAACCAAGTGGCGCCAGCAACAATTCCTGTCTCTCGTGAAGAAAGCATAAAACACACTTGTCTTGTATCCTGAATTGTTTCAAGTAACTGTACAGCATAAAACCCTGCGTATGTGTCAGTGACGCCATAATGACAAGGGGCTATAGCCCGTCACAGGAAATGTACCACTAATGTAAATATAATCTCCTCTGACTCTTAATTAGTTCATAAGAAATTGCTTACATCTGCTTTGGGGAGGTTATGTCAAACTGTGCGTAACTTCTATGGTGCAACTTGTTTTTACTAAGTGAACATATAACTCCCACCATACATTCAAACTTAGCTTGTTTGAAGTGTAAGTCATTGTTCCTGTAAGGAAGTCATTGCTTCATAGACCAGAGACAGTCCTGAATTCCCCTGCATTGAATGGAGGCACACTCTTGAAAACTACATGGTCAGAATCAATCATTACACTTATAAAAAAAATATTATCTCTTGATATTTTGGGAACACACATATTTTGAGTAGGTCTGCAACTATTATTTATTTTATTTTTTTATTTATTGATTAATCTAGAGCTGTTTTAGTGATCTAGTCTATAACTTGTCAGTGACACATGCTTATCATAAGTTCCCAAAGCCCAAGGCGACGACTTCTGATTACTTGCTCTGGCCGACCAACAGACCAAAACCAAAAGTATCCTGTGAAACACACAAAACAAACAGATCTTGACACAACCTAAGTTAGAACCAGACAATATTTTCAAAATTTTGCAATTTTGCTACACTGTAGTCCAAAATAATTAAATCTTCATCATTAGTTTACAAGGTAGAGAACATACTCGTAATATCAACTTTAAATCAGCGTGTATTCCTGGAGATGCTCAGAATCACGGGGGCCTACAGTTTTATGGCTACTGAGCGAACTCTGCTGATGAAGAACAAGCTAGTGAGTGGACCTTGAGCTGAAAATAATAAGAGATGTTTGTTATAAATGCAACAAAAATATCATATGTATCTCTAAGGTAGTATGATATAAGTGAATTGATATTTAATAAGAAATAGGCTCAATGCAATGGAATTCTGTCATATCCTATTCTGCCTATTACTGGGATCATTTTGCTAAAAATACAAAGGAAAAAACAAGTATCCTTGACTCCTGCCAGATGTCTTTGTTTAATGTCTATCTGGTTTTTGGCCCAAACGTCCAGACTGTTTTATAATCAGGCCTTTTTCATGTTTTTCATGTGGGCGCTTTATGTTGCTTTGCCATCTCTGACCTGTTGGGGTCACTGGAAACCCAACCCAAGCTGCAGGGGTAAGTGACACACTGGATGAATAAGATTGTTCCATGGCTGTTAACGTGTTATGCTGCTTTGAGCATGACTCAACATGTTTTCCTTCATCCTAATCAGTGTGTTTAGTGAAGTCACTGATGAGTAAGAATTTACAAGAAGTTGAACATGTAAGGAAACAGAAAAAGGGAGAGAGATTGGAAAAGAAGGTGCATTAAATTATAAGCACTGCTTGTTAAATTAAGTCATGGCGTTTGAATTTCATTATTTTAAAGCAGCACCAGTTGGTAGTTGCTGTTAAAACGTGAGGCTTGTTTGTTGCTCAACAATTAGCTAGTAGCAGCTCACATAATATTGAAAGCAGATGTTTAAATTGCTAACAAGTGGATGTTCCAGTAATACATAAAGTCCCTGCCAGGACTCTGCAGTCGCTACAAGAAATTCAAAACAGCTTCAAGATCTTACCACCTTCCCAAAATCCTGCTGAAACCTCATCTCAGATCCCTAAAGCCCACGTTAACCCCCACTGATGATACAGCATTATTTATTTTTCTACATCCTGACTTGGGAGACGGGAACTTGCACTGGAATACAGCTTCCAGTACATTATTATTATTATCAGTACCAGCTGAATCAGCTATTGATCAGAGCGGGGATTTCTTTCTGTTTAAAAACCGCCTTGAGCGAGGCATTGTAGAAACACATTCCAGCTGCAAACACTACAACGTGTTCAGTCTGACGGCTTGGTGAAATAACACTAAACGTCAAATCATGCAGTTGAAAGGAATGTGTTGTGAGACTAACTACAAGTAAAGTACAAAAAAGCAGTCAGCTTAAACAAAAGTTTAAACAAAAGTTTAAGCTGATCAAAAACACTACTAGTACTGTGATGGGTTTGCATATTAGAGTTTCTCAAAAAAAACATTGCAGACAAACAGAGCTAAAAAACACTATCCTGTCTTCTAGTCTTCTACCGACCACTTCAGCTGTAAGATCTGTGTTTTCACTGGGCTCACTGGGATCTGTGGTCAACCGTGCTGCTCTGCTCCTCCTTTCGGACTGTTATCTGCAGACCTTCTGCTGCTAAATGGCCAAATAGCTATATTGAACGAAAAAGGGAGAGACAGGATGATAAATGTGAGGCAAAGGCAGTCCCGAAACACACCGGGATAGTCAACACCAAGGTCTTTAAATTGTTAGAGTCAATAATGCTTTGCTCATTGTGTGAGTTTTGTAACTGCTTGCTAATAAATATTTCTTAATGGTAAATCAGATTAGATTGAAATTTAGCATTCCACATACAGGGATATCTCCAGGAATGACTCCAGAAATGCATTCTGGGAAATGCCATAGGTTTTGCAATAGAAGAGTATAAGGCCGGTGGGGATCATGTTAGGTGAAAAACACAAAAAAGACAAAACACTCCGCTAAAAAGCAAACATGTTGGATGGATGAGACTCAGCTGAGTGATCAGCTGGTGTTAATGTGGAAAGATAAGTCTGGCACAGTGCTGGCTCTGTTGATGATGCCGTCCAGTATGTTGTGCACACGCACCTTTTCATTTGAACTTTTGAATACCACATTGCTTGTGTGTATGTGTTTAGGTTGTTCCAACATTGCGGCAAGCCACTCACCACAGACCTCTTGGCAGTCGCGCTGTGGCCTCAAAACCTCTTTCACCACTGTGGTCTGTGTGTTTATCTTGTAATGGTGGTAATGGTTGTAATGGTAATGCTGTGTGGCAAGTGACATATAAGAGCTCCAACAGGCAGAGTGTAGAAAGAATCTGTCCCTACCTGTTTTATACAGTCTATGGTTCCTACCAAGATACAGTACAGCTAGTACTGCAGTAAGAGTATTCCACTTACAGTAGGGCTGAGACGAGAGGCCAAATGAAAGGAAGCTGCGGTGATGAGTGCAGTGATGCAAATCAACAGACAGTAGGATGTTTCAAATTTAAATGAGACTGTTAATAGAAGACAAAGTAGAAAAGAATACAATACAGACAACTCATACTGGACTTTACTGGTTACAAGGCAGATTTATTTCTCATTTTACAACACAGGGTTGGATTATGAGATGAAGTAGTAGGTCACTCTATGCTGCTCACAAAAAGCAATGTTAAATGCAATTATTGTATATATATATATATATATATACAGTAGAAGGGTGGATAAATAACAAGTCATAGAAATAAAATAATTTTGCGTGGTGCAGCTCTGAGGATGAATTAAGGAGTCTCACAGGCTGGGGCAAGAGGCTGCTCTGAAGTCTGGTGGTGCGACAGCAGACACTTCTCTCCCGGAAGGCAGCAGGGTGAACAGGATGTGGCTAGGTGGATGCTGTTTTTAAGTATGCTTTGGGCTCTGCCACCTCGCCTCTCCGATACCATTATTCTTGGTAGATGGGTACCAGTGATCTTCTGTGTTGCACCCGCAGAAGAGCTGTGGACCAGTTTTCAGATGTTTTGAGCTCCTTTTTTGTAGCCTGTGATGTTTTTGACTGCCGCCCACATATATTTGGTGTTGGTGGTGTTGAGTTTTGTCTATCTTATTTCTATTGTGTGGCTTAAAGGTCAAGTGGGTGGTCCACTAATCAGAAGGTCGGTAGGTTCAATCCCCGGCTCTTTCAGTCTGAGTGAAGTACAGTTGGATTTACTGAACCCCACAGTGCTCTATGTGTGTGTATGATCAGTTTCTTTCAACTGTGTGCCGTTGGCACCTTGCATGTCAGACTCTGCCATCAGTGTTTCACTATGGGTGAATGTGACACGGAGTATAAATTGCTTTTAGTGGTCAAATGACTGAAAGCCACGTGTTGGGAATAAGAGTTTACTCTGGCATCAATGATTACTATAAATTATGTGATATTGTTACTATTATATAACTTTAAGGCAACACTCTTAAAGAAGTGAAAATTACCTAATTTAGTCTCATGAAATACACTTAACTATGAATTTGTTATTCTGTTAAATAATTAAATGAACAAAATTACCATTAACATCCTGTAGGTTAAAGGATTTGAAGTTGGTGGTTGTTGATATTCAACCTGATGCAACATTAAGGAATCCAGGGTGCATATACACAAGTATTTATTGGAAGGTTAAATGCAAATCACACCAGATAAAACGGAAATTCACTAAACTAAAAGACGAAGATGTGTGCGATAAGGAGAGCATGTGTGTGTGTGTGTGTGTGTGTGTGTGTGTGTGTGTCTTTGTTCTGCCATCTGTATGTCTCGCATGCATGGACACACGTGGGTAGAACAAAGAGAGCGGAGTTCCTCTCTGCCGTGTGTGGTTGTGTTTTAGGCCAAATCAGAGCTGCGTGTGATCTGTCAAGTCAAAAGGAGTTAGACAGCATACAAAGACGAGATGTGATGATGAGGTGGCCTTGGGGGCCACTATTGGTGCATTTGCAAATTCAATGTGATCATGATGCTCACATGTAAAGAGCAAACTGAAGCGGGAAAAGTTGTTTTATGTAACTGACCACAGGCATGTGGATATATATCTTCATGTCTGTTTGACAATTTAAGGCAATGTGCATATTGCAAACTTTTCTTTTTCAGTATTTCATTTGCAGAAAGTATATCCGTACAACTGCATTGCACATGAATTACCTCTGTTTGTGTCCCTTTTTAAATGCCAAGGGGCATCTGACAATATGATATAGCAGCCACCTGCTGCACTCTTTAGCTCCTTTTACCTGTAATTACAGACTGTGTAAGAGTGTGTGTGTTAATAATTATGGTGTTCAAGGTAGCGTGGCGATCTTCTGTCAGAAAACAGCCTGCAATTAACACGCCAATGATAGTTTGCTGCACGTGTGTGAGTGTGTTATTTGATAATTAGCTGCAGCCTCATGAATAGCTCTAATGTAAAGATACTGAGGGAGAGAGTGGACAGATGCAGGAGGTGTGTCCACGCCAAACATGCAGCAAACCAAAGCGTTATGCACACCGCCAGCGTGTGTCCCATTGTTTGACTCTGGTGTGTGCGTGTGTGTGTGTGTGTGTGTGTGTGTGTAATGTGGATGCATGTTTGGGGTCAATTTGTTTGCCAGTTCTGCAGCTGGTTGTTGATTCAACACCAAATAGTATCAGTAAAACCATTCTCATTCATATCAGTTTGCACGATCAAAGACCTTTAACTAGAAACTGAGTGATATTTACAGCTGAATATCTGTCAAAAAGTCTTTTAAAAAAAGGTACCAAAAGGCAGCCCACGCTGAGGCCTTTCATACACTGCAACTGTGAACTTAACATGCCTCTGTAACCCGCTCCTCAGCTCTGTTAGAGCTAGAGGCTACATTAGCCACCATTAGCAGCAAGCAGCATCTCCAACCAAACTGTTGGCGGTCGAGTTTCGACAAGGAAGAAGAATGTCGACATCTCTGGTTCTGTTGCATCTAAGGTTCCTCTAAGGTTCTACATGATTTGAGGTGGAATTTTTATACATACATCTTGAAACTGTATGTTTGATCATCTACTGTTTGTGCTGATCTTGGAATAAAAGTTATTGGGATTTTGCAATTGTGTCTCTCCAAATAGGAAAATCTCCACATTTCTTACTATAAAAAAGCTTTTTGGTTAATTAAAAGCACCTTGCTGCGTGGTCCCACCTTGTCAAAACTGGAGCAAGCACAAAAATGTGGGAACAAGCATATTTAACAGAAGCCTACATTTTGCATTGAAATTCTAAAAAGAATGTAACTTATAAAATTGTTTATATTTAAAATCACCTATTCTGTGTATATATCAAGTAGGCCTACAGCAGTGTGTCCTGTAAAGTTACAGTGTTCAGATCTTCATGAGTTGGTTTGCTGCTGGTCTCAGGTCTGTGTCATATACCCAAAATGATGGGTTTTTTTTAAGTAGGGCTGTAAGTTAACGCATTATTATTAACAGTTATTTCATCTCACGTTAACGCGGTTTTATTTTTATTATTTTGAGTCCAAGTCCGTTGCTCACTGGCTCTGAATACACATACTGTCAAACGATGGGTCACAGGAGGGGCAGGATGTTGAAGAAATAGCATAGCAAAGTGGATAGTTACACACTGAACGCTGATTAGTAAAACTCCCAAACAGCGAGGATCAGTCTCTCTTCCAATGATTTGTTCAGCGCGTTGCATACAAAAAGATCATGTGGGCATGTGCGTGAGGCGAGCAAAGACACGATAGTTTCGTATGAATGCGCCTGATTGTCGCTACACCTTGTGCTCGACCACTTCACCTCACTCTAACAGGGACACTTGCTACTGTAGACTGTTTATGCTGCTCCTTTATAAAAGAAAAATGTTTCTGCTGATGCCTGTTCAGAAAAGAAAACAAGAAAACAGATTTATATATGTTGACCTGTTGCCCAGGAGGTGCATGATGATGTTATGATCGTGGCTCTGGACTCTGATGGTCACTTCTTTTAACAAGCTAGATAAAAGGTAACGCCCTGGTAGCATTAAATAGCTTTGGTTTTATATTTGATTTGATTAAATTAATGTTTGAGATTTATAAGAAATATTTTATTGCTACTGTGTAAAGGGAATACTGCTGGTAAAAAGCACAGGATGAGGGATGAAGGGATGAGGGAAGAGGAGAGGATGGAGGGAACAGAGGATGAGTGGATGTGTGTAGGGATGAATGGATGAAGGGAAGGGAAAAGAAGGGTGGGTTGAGCGATCTGAAACAAGCGTGCTGTTAAGCGTGTGCTGCTGAGCCTGGATCTTTGTCTGTCTTGCATCGTGCAATCTGAAACAAGCGGGGCAGGCTGAGCGGAGCGGTGTATGTAGCCTTGACAGGTGATTGGAGGTGTGGTTGAGGCGAACCCTGAGTTAACAAATTAACATCATAGCAGTACCCTGAGATTTTAAAGAAAGAATTCACTATTCAATTTTGCGCAGAACAACGCGATCAATTGCAATTAATCAAAGAAAATCATGTGATTAATTGTGATTACATTTTTTAAAAGTTTTTAGTTTTTGTTTTTCGTCTATCAATTTCAGATCAGGTCCAAATTTTACACCTATGCACACCTTCATTACCTCTAATTAGGCAATAACAAAATGTAAACACACACACACATATATAAACTGAGTTCAGTACTTTCCTTGTGCTAACATCATCTCAGTTTTGTTTGAAACTCTTTTCAGGATCAGTGCTTTAGGTCACGGCTAGTGGGGATCCTAACAAATAAATAAAGAGCGTGTGCGTGGGCATGTGTGTTTGTGTATGTGTGCTATTTAGCCATAAACCCATTAGTGATGTTATTTTTACAGGCTTTAAATATTCCACGTCAAACAATCAGCTCGTAATACTGTTAGCTAATTTAAGATGTCAAGTCATAATGTTGAAGCCACACATAGAAGTGGTTGTTAATGTAGGCATTAACACACACAATTCACTAATTATGTCATAAACACCAAACACACATACGTACACTGTAAGAGTGTAGTTTAACCCTCATTATAAACCCAGTCGTTACATCGTAAGCACACACATACACACACATGTGTGTCATTAAACCTACATAGGCTTTAAATTTAGTAATCATGTCATAAATGTCCAACACACGACGCGTCGTAATCCTCAGCAGGGTCGTCAGCAGAGGATCATCAGCAGCGTTAGTCCTCGTTACTGGGGGAGGGCCACATGTGTGCCCCTCCCCACCCGAGCCCTACATCCATAATGCTGCTCGTTCCTCTGGGAAAAGGTGCCGTATTTGCAACCACACAGGCAGCTTTCAGGGTCTGTTAATTTGTCAGCCATCTGCATAGAAATATAAGAATACATGTAACCTGAGACAAGATTTTATTCTATCAGGGTGTACATTTTATATATTACAGTACCATGGGTTACCAAATATTGTTCAAACACTTCATGTGTGCAAGTTGAGTAAAATTATGTAATTTATTCCCGGATGGCAATGAGAGCTACCAATGACATGATAAATCAGCATAAGCATCAATCCTCAACTTCTCCATGTTCTGTGGTGTGCTGGATATGGAGGGTTTTATATCCAGCTGAAACAAAGGTTCAAATACAGTTAAATCTTCAGTAGAACTTCTACTAAAATCAAAAGTAGTAGATTTTAGGGATGTGGCGCTTATGGTTCAGTGGTTTCAGAGTGACAGAGAGGTCACACACGGCTTCACAAACCGTCCACTATTTTCACATCTCTTCTGGAACCAAAGCTAGAAGTGTCAAAAAATGGCACACTGAAAAGGAAAATGCAAAAGCTTCATTGGAAATGATAAGGTAAACGGAATGGTCAGATGTTTAATGATCTTTTCATTGGCAGTGAGCTACTAGGCAGTGGTGTCATTTTCAGTAATGTGCTTTGGTCTTTATTAAACACTGCATTACATCCTTCTACATACTACTGTACTACAAACAGAATGCCTTTGATACTAAAATCTTGTCCCTATACAACTCTAATACAGATCATTTGTAGGTCATGACAAGAAACCTCCTTATGTGTCTAGAAGAATCTTAATTGCTCAAGGCTGCAGTGTCTCTTTAGGCATTGAATCACATTTTAAAGGTTCAATATTGTGATCATTCTCAGGTTGATACTTTTATTTTGCACCTCTTTTCATTTTCTGTCTAAACGCTCAGTTTTAGCTCCTGTCTGTTTAAGGCCCCCCTCCATGAAAGCCCACTTTCTTCTGACTGGCCACCTTTTGGAAGCAGAAGAAGAACAAGAAAGAAGAAAAAGCTAATTATTAAACTAAGAGCACCCATTTTCACTGGTTATAAAGTTATATCTGTATATCTCATCTGGATCAGGAGTGGATCAGTGTATTGCTAAGTAATATGACAAAAATAATTTTTGCTTAATCGGAAAAAGATCTCATTACAACTTAGGGGAGGCCCACAAACATGGGAGCTGCTAACATACAGCATGCAGGGCTGTCCTCTGACTATTTACACTCCACACACCCAGCCCTGAATCTTCCTCACCCTCTCCAGTTTCATTCCAGGCAATTGTCTCCAGCGCTAGTCCCCCCTACTGTCCTCTGGAACTGACTCGTCCACTGGTTCATTTTCCTATTCAGAGTGTGGTTACAGACAGGGCCTCCCCTACAATGAGACGTCCTGCTGTGTGCAGCAGATCAGACCCTCGATACCTGCGCCCCTTGGCTCTGGCCTCTGCTGTTGCTAGCATCGTATCTGTGCCACCCATGATGGTGCTGATGAGAGCTCGCTCCATTGCACATTGTTCCTATAAACTGAACGATTTATTCACAGAAAACTTGTCAGAGGAGCATGAAAGACAGCTTCTTAATCATACTGTGGCCCCCAGTACCTCGGGTCGGAGTGGAGGACTCGCTGTTCGGGGAATTGCTTTCCAATCCAGATGTGAATTGAACTGGTGGCGCCCACTCTGTATGTCCTTTAGACATACATTCTGCAGTCTGTGTTGACGCCTTTAAAAAGCAGCTGAAGACTCTTTTATTCAAACTGGCTTTTGTCTCGGCTCAGGTTTTCTAATGTGTGTAATCTTGTTTGTTTTAAAGGTCTGTTAATGCTTAAGTTTTATTGTCTGATTACTTTCCTGTTTTTGTGATGTTGTTGCTTACGTTTTATTGTTGTATCTTCACTTTTCTGATGGTCTTATTTCTAATATTTTAGTCTTGGAAAGCACTTTGTGACCTTGCTCTATGAAAGTGCTATATTAAATGAACTTTACTTACTTTCTTAAAAGCAGCTGTCGGTACCATTCAGCCATTTCTGCTTACTGCATCACACTACTGTTTCAAATCTCTCTGTCTTCCTCCTTTTGTTACTTACAGTGTACCTGTCTCTACCCTTCACCCTCCCTATGAAACTCAGTTTATTCCAACTTACTGTGAACTATGTGGACTTAAACTTTTATTTTAAAGTCTATGGTAGAAAAAAACTCTTCTCCAAAAAGACCAAATAAACAAACAAACAAAGTGTTTAACACACACACAAACACACACGGAAATACACTCCTGAAAACCACATGGGACCAATTATCACATTTGCTGTGCTCTGTTTGCCAACCCCCGATCTCCATACTGACAGAGAGAGAGAGGGAGATACAGGAAATGCTCAGACAGTCATCACCTCATTAGCCTTAGATGGCATAGTGCTTCTATGAGTGCATGTATCAGAGTTTGATAATAGCACGGTGTTTCTTGAATCCTGTGTATTCTGTCCTTTTACTTTCCATTTACATATATTTATATCTACTTCAATCTGCCATCACAAGCCTTTCTATGCAATTTTCCATTCAAAAGAACAGCCGCTATCAGACTTCTTTACCCTCCGTTAGCTAAAGGTTTCTATACATTGTGTGATTTTAGTCTGTCCCAGACCAAATGTGTCAGTCATGAAAGAAATGTAGTCATCAAAGCCAGATCTCTTGGTCAGATGCGGTTCAGACAGTCAACAGAGCAACAGATGCAGGGTTATCCCGCACTGTTTTGGCCAATCACACACATGCAAGTGCACATTCCTGGTGAATCATTTTCTACAGATTACCTCAAGAATGTTGGGACAAACGATAACAAACTGCTTTTGCATTGTCTGATTTATTTGTTAACATCCTGACTGTGATTGGATGTAAAACGTATTGCTTCAAATGCAACCAATGACCCTAATCAAAATGTGCTGTCACACCTACCCGCGATGTTAAGCATTGAAAAGGAGTGTTTAATAAAGATGCTTATGTTGATTTCAGCTCTTAGTGTTTGTATGTGGGTGTTTTAATGGGAATGTGGATCTGTCAGATTAATTTGAGAAGTACCTATGATCTCGTTCCATATTTTATTGTGTGTCATGTGATGTGGGGAACTTATGTTGGTCTTGACTCTGTCTAGCCCTCCCTCGGTCTTGGTCTCAGCCCCTGAAAGTCTTGGTCTTGTCTCAGTCTCAACAAACTCTGGTCTTGGTCTTGACTTGGTCTCGGTTTGGGCGGTCTTGACTACAACACTACCTCAGATTCCATAATTTGTCTTCATACCTGAATGTTTTGCAGTTCAACTAAATCTCAGATTGTTACAGTGGTTTCTCGGTCTACAAAACCCTCTTTTTCCTCATTTCCTATCTGCTTGTCTATTATATGCCCCCCCCCCCCAAAAAGCTTATGTTCATGGTACTCTTTCATTTAACACTTTCGGTGCTTTTTGCTTACATTTTTACTTTTAGTAGTAAATGTAAGGAGCTCACATTTATTCATTTTAGCTGACGCTTTTATGCAAAGCAACTTACAATTGCTATGTATGTCAGAGGTCGCACGCCTTTGGAGCAACTAGGGGTTAAGAGTGTTGCTCAGGGACACAATGGTGGATGGGTCATAGTGGTGGATTGAACCCGGGTCTCTCACACCAAAGGCAGGCATCTTATCCACTACACTCTTATGTAGGTTAGTTAAGGAGCTCCGTAATTCATTGTCCTGTTTAGGTTTGGGCTCGCTGCTCTACCCAGAGCACAGTGTCCGAAGAAAGAAAGGCTTCATGTGTTGGAAATTGATCAAGTTTTATCATCAATTAAAACTATCAATTAAACTATATATATAAATACTCTAAATAAATACACCAGTCAGACCTGCAGACACTGAATATTTATATAAAATAAAGGCTTCTGACAGCTTTGTGCCCAAACTTGACCTACAGTCCATCTTCTGTAGCCGCATTCTCAAATGCCAGCATCTGCAGCAACAGACTGAACAAGACGACAGACACAACGCATTGTGTAATGACAGCACCAGGTGTCCGTGACTCAGTGTGTGTGTGTCTGATGTAATGAATTCCAACATCTCGCTGCTCCACTTGCATGTATGTGTGTAAAGAAAGGGATACAGTGTGTGTGTGTGTGTGTTCAGGAGGAGGCGTTTTACTGGAAGAATCCCCCTCCTGCTGCTGAGTCACCAATATGGAGGCGATGGAATCTCCTTCACATCTCTCTGGGACACACACACATATTTTCCCACCAGTCCTCTATGTGTCTCTTCCTTTCATGATGAAACATGATGAAATATCTGTATACTGGATCTGTCTTTTCAATCCCTTATCTGTCTCTGATTAGCCACATACACACCAACATTGTCATGTCTATGCATTTCAAGCTTTTCACGTGTCGTTCGCTGCCATTTCATGAGTTTCAGACTCCAGGATAGGACTAAGTCAGGGAACTTGTTGTCGAGGTAAATCAGTTCAAATATGTCAGTGTTGTTAGTTTCACATGGGACGCGTAAAGCGGCCTCCTGGGTGTTAATTTGACCCAACCATCCGCCCAGACCACCTCCCTACATTCACTTTGTCGGTCTTTACGTCACCTGACAATTTTTTCTCTGACATTCAAAAGTAAAACAACATTCCATTTCTGCACAATATAAGTCAGTAGAGACTAAATGGCATGGAATGACACGTAAAGTAACAAACGTATTGTGATAGGAAAAATGTTCAGTGTAAAAGATTTAGTGGCATCTAGTGGCGAGGGTTGTGAATTGCAACCATCTATCCAGTCTACCACTGCCCCCTAACCTTTCAAAGAGCGTAGGACTGCTACAGTGGCTGACAACAGCACAAAAGGTGTGTCCAGTCAAGAAATGAGGGTTCTTTAGGTATATTTATTAAGAAATTATATTTACTTAATTATTCAGTAAAACCATACGTTATTGTGACTTGGCCACTGACAGAAAACATAGAAAATGTGAGCCAAGAATGTGAAACACCACAGTCCACTATAAACCACACATTAGATAAAGTTTACACAAACACTGACAAAGGAAACACATTCATTCACTCTGTGATTATGGACCATCGCCAAAACTGCCTGCCAACAACAATATCTGGCCCACGGGCAGATTATGGTGCTTTGATAGTGGCAAAAAATATAAATAAATAAATGCTTGGATAGCGGTGCTGAAATAGATCTCAGTCATGACAACAACAGTTACACACACAATCACTTCCTCTTTAGTGGTTTTGCCTACAAAATAAAAGCGTGAGAAGCTTTTACTTTGAAAAAATCTGAGCAACATTAAAAGAGTCTGTATCCTGCTGGACACACCTCTGAAAGAGCCGTTAGAGAACGCTGTTCCCCTGAATGTCCTCTGCCTTGAGACACTGGCGAAATGCAAAAGCGTCCGTAGGTTGATGGATGCGGATCAAACACCGAAACAAAAGCAATGCAGCACAAACCTCAATTCTTGGATCATGTATCCCGCACCTTACAGACTGAGCTAACCAATAAATATATGTCAATATTACGTGTTATATTCTGATCCACCATCTAATGGTTGCAATTATTGCTATGATGCAAAACTTATTTGCTGACCGCTGCTGTATATTATGTCTACTTCTTCTTCTTCTAACATACATATTCAACACAGTGATGAGTGAAGTAGAACAAGAAGAACGTAGTGACCAAAACACGCTCTGTAGCGCTGTTTGTCCGTTTTCAGCTACTGTAGAAACATGATGATGCAACGTGGCGATGTCGATGGACGGGGGTGCCCGCGGTTATGTAGATATAAATGGCTCATTCTAAGGTAATAAAATCGTAATGGTTTAATATGTAAGGTCTTTACACACCACTGAAAACATAGTTATGGATCTTATATCACATTTCTGTCGATAGATCCTCAAAAATATCGCACACTGAACCTTTAAGACTTTGATATATTACTCATACGCCATACCAGACTGTATATACACACCTCTACAGTTATGTTTGGCCCATCACACCAACAACAGAGGGCTTACTGGTCCTTCAAGGGCAGTGTTCTTTGAAGAATTTATTTAACAAAAGAGAATAAACAGAGAAGTACTACAACACAAATCAGCTGGACCAGAGGTTCTGTCTCCTAAGACAGTCGCTAACGTCTGGCCCCGAGCAAAGGGGTGCATAATCATTTACACACTCTAGGTCTGTATGTTTTGGCAAACAGAGATCCTCTCTCGGCCTTGAATGAACGTTCCAGGAGAGGAGAGGAACAACAAGAGAGGTAAAACACCAAAACAATCTCACATCTCTGACCTAAACCCTAGTAAATGTGGACAGACTAACATAAGAAGTATAGGAGAGGAAAGGTTAAGGATAAAACACAATACATAATAATAATAGCAAAAGAACATACATAAAAGATTAGATGTAAGAGGACACAATTTTCTGCCATAACACTGGATAACACATAATTTTTGAGCTTACATGTCCCAGAGTGCATATAGTGCCAAGGTCACATAGGGGGCTACCAAAATCCACATATTCTGTTCTGAGGGTTATATCAGAAAGATTATCACATCAAAACAACAGGATTTTCTTTAGTAGATAAAAAGACATTTGGAAATAACCTCTCGGATTTCATAATATCCCGTAAAACAAGTTCCCTTAAAAATATGGCATAATCCATGAAAAGATTCATAGCTAAATATAAAGATAGTTCCCCTTCATGCTCATGTTGTCAGTGTATTTTGAAATCAGTATTATACAATGGTGTTTCTGTTTGTTGTTCATCACTTGCTTTTATTTTGTTCTGCTCACACAGTTGATAACTATCTTCTTTAATTACTACCATTACAGTCTCTTACAGTTTCTTACATTCCTGTATATTTTAGTTGAACCTGCCATCGGAATTTAGGATAATGGTGCCCCATCTGGGGTGGACAGCTGTTGTGTGTGTGTATGTGTGTGTGTGTGTGTGTGTGTGTGTGTGTGTATGTGGAAGGACGAGGGTGACTAACTGTGCTTTTTCACACTGACCAGACAGCCGGCCTTTACTTCCTCCCTCATTTCAACTTTTTCCCACCAGCCCTCCTTACCTCCTCTGTCTTTTTTCATCATTTGCCCTGAGTCTGTATGATGTCATGAGCACTCATTGCAGTCTTTACCATGGCAGCACTGACTACTGACATAGTAAGTTGTAACAGTAAAATTTCTTACATACCTGTTGAAAAAACAAATTATTGCTTTGAAAGAATGTGCAATTATAGAAACTCGCACGTAAACACTAATGTGTAGTGGTTGTGAGCCATGTGGGTGGAATTAGATTAGAGTCGGTGACACTGGGGGTCCTGGGCCTTGAGGTGTCTGAAACAGTTTGTTTCCGGAGAGGGAGGGGTCAGCCACAGTCTTTCCTGCTAGTCTCAGAGTCAATTCAACCTCTGCATTTAAAAGCAGTGGGGAGCTGTGCAGCACCTGAGGATTAGGTGGGGGTTCATGGCCTCGCTCAGGGGAACCTTTGGCAGTGGTCAAATCTGGAATTAAACCGCTGACCCTCTGGTTCCCAAGCCAAGTCCCAACGGACTGAGCTACTGCTGCCCCCAACTGTAGCCTACATATACACAACTACAGAGTTGTACAGTAGTTTTAAAAAAAAATCCAAAGACTGTAGGAAAACATGGACATGGTCTGTGACATCACCAATAGGTTTCTGAAGGGATGTTGGACTGGGACTGCCATATTAGGGCCAGAAAATCCATTTCAACCAATTTGGTCAAAGGGAAGGAAGCCTGGAGGGATGAGTCTTGCACTGAAAGTACTCCTGTGTTTGACCAGTACGTCATGGAGTGGGTGGGAGACAAGAGTTGACACATGTAGCTTGGACAGCGTCCTCCTCTCTGATGACACCGACAAAGAGGCCAGCTCACCCCAATAATGTCACTTGCCTTGTGGATCAGTTTCTTAAGTCTGTTAGCGTCCACTACCCGCTGCCCCAGCATGCAACAGCAAACAGGATACAATACATAATAATAATAAAAATAATAATAAAATACACCACAAACATCCTCAGCATAGGCAGGCAGATGGTGAAGGACCTCAGCCTCCTCAGAAAGTGTGTGAGGGTGTTCTTGGCCCAGTCCAGTTTCTTTTCAGTACTCCCAGGTACTTGTAGTCCTCTACATTGTCCACACATGCACACTTCTTTCCCTTATCCACCTCATTCATTGTTTTGGTTGGTGAGGACAGAGGAGCCTGGTATTATGACTCAACATCTGGCCATTTAATCCAGTCAGCTCTATGGTTGAAATGGTAGCCTGTGAAGGAAGCCTGCCACTGGACAGCATCCAGCTACTTGCTGTTTTTGTTTGTTGATAAATTCAAAGGCCTCTCTAACTGTTGTATTTCAGCAGCTGGTAAGAACACACACAGCGATGTCCCCACGCACACACATGCGAGCAAGGTCTAGACGTGATGGGGTTTTGATGTCGTGGGAGCTCTGTGGGGTGTAGAGGAGGAGGGGGTTGGTTAAGAAAAGAGGTAGAGAAAAGGAGGAGGAGGGATGGAAAAAATGGAATATGAAGGGGAAAGAGGACAGAGAGGAGGACAGCTGTTCATGAGACTAGATTTGCAGAGACTACAGAACAAACCAAACTCCTCCTCCTTTGTTTCATCACATCTGCTCACTTCATTTCTACATTTTTCAACTTGGTATTTAACACTGCAGGCGGTCACACTGCCAGACACAACCCTTGCTCATTTCAATTTATATTTGAATAAGTTAACGTTTAAATACATTTAGGCTCAAATAAAACCTGGGATAAACCTGCATGCATGGGGAGCATGAATCTTTTTCAGGCATTATTTCAGAAGTGAAAGTGCACTGTTGTGTCTAATTCTCCATATACAGTCTCCAAATGATTTTACAACCTTTCACATGTGTTGCAACATGTGTAAAACAAACACCTTCTTCTCGGCCATTTTCTTTATAAGCATCCTGTGTTACACTCTCGGCAGCTCTTAATCTCTAGGTGGAAATAAAGTCTATTAACCAGAAACATTCGGCACATCGTGCCTGTTTCCTATGCAGAGAGGGAAGAAGCTAAACCTCAGGGCAGTGCTTCTCTGGACGTTGTGTGCTGCTCTGTTTCATTACTGCTTTATCACGTCTTTTAGCATTCGGTCCCAATGCACATGGCATCCTTTCGTGCCATAGTTCAACACAATGGGGGGAATCCCTTTAGCGCCATTATTTTACTCTAGAAGTAATACGAGGAGGACAGGTGGGAAAAAAACTGGACTTTCACCAAGGAGATCAGTTCTTATTTCCCGTGTGAAACAAAAAGTCAACACTGATTCCTTTTAGTGATGTTTCGTAACTTACGTCAATTAAGTCACGTAAGAGCTTTTACTTAGACACAGCAGAGTTTATAGAAATGCTAACATGCTGATGTTTGCCATGTTGACCAATGGTTTAGCATGTTAGCATGCTGGCATTTGCTAATTAGCGCTAAACACAAAGTACAGCTGAGGCTGATGGGAATGTCATTATTTTTCTCTATGTTTGTCTTATTCGTTTCCCCCCTTTCAAACGTATTGTTCAATATTGTTTGAATAAATTAGTCGTAATGACTTGTACATAATATCACACAGTAAGTTAACTCGTTGTTTGGACATGAAAAAATCTGATGACAATATATTATGATCTTTCCTCTTTCTCTCTTCCTCACAGTGATAGCTGATTCAGCCCTCTGTGTCTGACCCCACGTGACCCAGGAAGTTGCAGCTGGAGGTCATGTTGTGTCTGGGACAGGTCAGGGGCCAGGGAGTGAGCAGCCCCCTGTTGAGCTCTCCCAGGACATACAGAAGAACATCCATCCAGTCCTCAACTACCCTCTGCCATGAAAGATTTCAGTCAAGCTCCACTGTAGGAAACTTGACCCACTACAAGACTTAATACTGAGTGGCTGAACAGAACAACTGAACTGCTTGAGTAGGGTCTCTTCATCCATTCAGTCCTCCAAAATCAGACAAAAATGGCATTTTTCAAACATTGCAGTTTTTCCTAGACAGTACTTTAAGATGATCAGATCTGGTTTGAGGTCAGGGTGCGTCAGAAACCTTAACCTGCTGCGGTGGGACAGCAGCTGCCCTGGCATTGTGTGTGCGTGTTGAGGTGGCAGAGGTGGAGGCGTGGATTCGAGGGTCAAGTTGCCTCTGGGCGTGTGTGTGTTTGCACTTCATCAACCCTCCACTCAAAAGACTGATTACAGGTACTTAACTAGCAGGTGTTGAAACTTTGATCACCCACACTTTTGTCCACCACATAGAATACTTCCATGCTCCTCAGTATGTGGACTTTTAAATGGAAAAAACTACTCACAACATTTACTTAACCAAAGGCCCCATTCTGATGAAGTGCTTTGAGAAACTGGTTCTTCAGCGCATGAAGAACAACATCCCAGCCAGCCTGGACCCTCACCGGTTTGCTTTCAGAACCAACAGATCCACAGAGGATGCCATCTCCACTGCCCTCCACTCAGCCCTCACACACCTTGAGAAAAACAACACCCACATCAGAATGCTGTTCGTGGATTTCAGCTCAGCATTCAACACAATCTCCCCATGAAAGTGATCAGCAAACTCAGCACTCTGGGTTTAAATACAACATTCTGCAACTGGATATTGGACTTCCCCACAAACAGGCCCCAGACAATTCAGATTGGCAACAACTCCTCCTCTACTCTTGTGCTCAACACCGGAGCCCCCCAGGGCTGTGTGCTCAGCCCCTTCCGGATGACACCACCATCATCAGCCAGATTTCAAACAACAATGAGAGATTCATATCGGGAGGAAATTGATAATCTTGCTGAGCGGTGTACAGCGAACAACCTACCGCTCAACGTCAGCAAAACCAAGATGTTGATCGTTGATTTCAGGAAGAAGGAGATAAAGACACACACTCCTGTCTACATCAGTGGCTGAGGTGCAGCAGGTGAACCGTTTCAGGTTCCTGGAATCAGCATCACAGAGAAAGCATGGTCGTCTCACATCTTCATTCTGGTGAAGAAAGTTCAGAAACAACTGTATTTGAAACTGACGAAGGCTGAATTCCCAAGCCAAGTACTTGTTAACTTTTACGAAACAACCAAATATATCTCAACTCCGAATAATGTGGTTGGGCAAAGTTTAAAATGCATTGGAATGTGTTCTTAAAAGCTAATTATATTTAACATATAATTAAAAAAATTAATATTATTTATAAATATACGTCATGGTTCTGGTTAGTTGGGGTTGTTTTTTTCAGTGTTTCCTGTTTTA
>NW_024044639.1:0-4257 GCF_014851395.1 Micropterus salmoides
TTAATTGGTGTCTCTCAATTGTCCTTAGGTGTGAGTGGTGTTTGTCTATGTGTGGCCCTGCGATGGACTGGTGACCTTTCGCCCGATGTCAGCTATCATTGGATCCAGTCCCCCCTGTGACCCTGTACACAGGATAAGCGGTTGACGATGGATGGAAATTGTGGGGAGAGTGTGATTTGTGAAACTAGTGTTTTTAGGATTCTGGGGTATAAGAAGAAGCCATGTGTTGCTCTATTTGTTACTGGGAAAGTTATGTCTTTCGAAACTACAGTATATGGACTTGCCAGAGAAACAGGGAAATTAAAATGAATCTGTGTTCATGAGTACTGTAAATCAGCATACCGTAAAACTTTGAATAATAGCCCAGGCTTTTATTTGCTAAAATCACTGAATTGACCCTGTCTTTATTTGGGACAGGCCATATGGATTTCTTTTTACACAAAAGTGAAACAACTATGAAACAGTTTATTTATTTCAAACAAAGTAATACTAATAAATTATCAAGTAGTAAAAAGGATCAAATAATATGAAATACACGTCAATACATTTATTTGATCTTGCTCCAACAGACGGCTTATGCGCTTTTATTTTGAAGGCAGCAACCTCACGAAAACAACACGGTGCAGGAAGAGAGAAGTTAGCAGAGAGCGATGGTCTTCAAAACTTGGAGAAATTTCTCTGAAAACCTGTTTTGATTTTTTTTAATCAGTAGGACCCTTACAGACTAAAGGAATATAAATAATCAAGGAATGTACACATTCGAACTTAACGAGCGCTTCAAAGTTAACGTGAGTCAGCACTTTTTTCTCCTTTTCATCTCTTGTAACCATGCAGGTTACACCGGTAAATCTAGAAGAATTAGACTTTAGGTCTTGTTGTTTCGATTTTTTTTTTTTTTTTTAAACCTGTCCTGCCCAGCAGCCTGGTATAGAGTATGATGAGCTGGATACCAGCTACAGATTTTACTTTAACAAGAGAGTATAAATGTACTTCTTTGTCTGTTTTATTATTTCAACTAAGAGAAAAAAAAACAACATTCACGCACACTAAATAAGCAGCACAGCCACGAGAGCTGGAATAATAACAATTACTTTAAATAAGTAACTGAAAGGAAAGCATCAGGAATAATTCTACCAGGGACAACCCAAATTTGTGTCTATGTGTGAGACTGTGTGTGTCTGTGTGCGTGTGGGTGAATGTGTCTGTATGTGTGTATTTGTGTACATGTGTGCGCATAAGCCTGTTAAAGAATGTAGTTGTCAGTGAGAGTGGGACGCCACGACTGTGCCACACCCACCCAAGCAACAGGCAGGCAAGAATCCCAGTAGCCAATAGGGGTGGGAGAAAGAAAAAAATTAATTAATAAATTAATAAATAAAAGACTCCCAGATGCACCGCAATACAAACGCCCGGTGACAAATCATTCATCCTTCCATCCATCGTCAACCGCTTATCCTGTGTACACGGTCGCGGGGGGCTGGAGCCAATCCCAGCTGACATTTGGCGCAAGGCGGGGTACACCCTGGACAGGTCGCCAGACCAACAGACGCCCCAAAAAATAGAAAAAAAAAAATAAAAACGACCATCCAAATGCCAGTTGACAACGCAATGCCAGCGGACCGCAAGAGGCGTAACCCGCGCAAGAGCAGCGCCCGGGCCAACCGCAGCGCACACACAACATAGACCAGTACTCCCCCCCCCCCCACCCAGCACCCCACCGCCGCGCAACGAACAACCAAAACGCCCAAATGCCACGCAATCATCAACATTGTTGTTTCCGTTAAATTACATTAACAGTGGTATTGAATCTAACCGATCTAACGATGCTCAGCATGTCCATATGGACATATTGAACATATGCAGCTTAGAAGCAGCTAAAGCGGCGACCCCGCGGGGTTTAGGAGGTTTTATACATCCAAAGAACTTTTATAAAAAACAGACCAGGGGTTTAATTAAGGCAGGCCTGTATTTGTAAAAATGTTTTCCCACACCAGGCCAGTAAATGAGGTAGGTGGCTATTTGGGACTCGGCTATTAATTGAAGTTTTACGGTAATTCACAATCCAATAATACTATACAAAGCTCCACGTCCTGCCCCATACGTAAGGGAGTGTTCCTTCATGAAAATGACACTGAAGCTTATAAAGAAGAACTCTCCCTGCTTTGGGAGATGATTTTTAACAGCATCAGCAGTGGAATTTGGGGAATAGGGCTGGAACTGTGTCTGTCTGCAGAGTATGCAGCTCTGACAAGTTTCACATTTGCAGCACAGCCCGTGGTAATCTAAGCAGCAGCAACAAACATCCATCTGTCTTTCACTTCTAGCTGACCTTTGAAAATACACAGACAAATTAACCTTCAATTAGTGCATCATTAAAGTTGTTTTGATATGGTAGTGTTATTCAGAAGCATCAATAACCATTTTAAATGAATGATGATAGCATTTAGCAGCTAAAGGGACAGATATTTCCCTTTGGAATTGGCAGAGACCAAAAACAGAGCTAAAAAAATAGTCAATATTGGACTTACATTCATCAGGTGGAAACACGATTCCAAATGAATAATGTGGCTCCTTAACTGTCTGATGTGAAAATTAGCAGCTGTTTGCTAATATGTTTGTCTTGTCAACTTAAAAGGTGATATGTCAGTGTTGTGTTCCCAGTTTTTCTTTACAGATAATGCATTTATCACACTACACTAATAACTGTTTTTCCAGTTTAAATGGATTTTGCCATTAATGGTTGTGTTAATGTGGATAGACCAACAGTGTATTTTTACGTAGGTGCTGTTATTTTAAAATAAGAAAAGTACTGGAGAAGCCTTTTAAGCACTTTGCCTTTATATTTATATTCTATTTTAAAGATGTTAAAGACTTTAAAACACAGCAAATGTGTTGTACTTGTCTGCCATCAAGTCAAACATCTCAGTTGACACATTTCATCTGATTACATCTCATGCAGTAGGCATGGTTGTACACGGCCTATGACAACCAATAATCCTGTGTTCTATACAACAAACAAATCTGCAAATTGACATTTAATTTGATGAATTTAGTATAGTATTATACCCAGTGAGGTCTGCATATTTAGAAATGAATATTTAATATTGTCTATCTGAGGGCCATTTCACAAAAGCAGAATTCAGAAATCCAGGACAGAAAAAGGGTTGTGTGACCTAGCATCCTGGCTTGATATGTTTCACATTGGCCACGCCAAGTTAAGGACGCACAACTAAGTAAAGCCAGGTGTAAGTAATCTGTTCACAGCTTTTTTCAGAGCATGAGGACGCATACTTACACCCAGTGAGCAGCAAAAAATTGAAGCTTACAATGAATAAAAGCATGTGTAAATAATTAATCAGTTGTAATAAAACAGTGGCAGACTGACAGGATGTATAAGTAGTTTAAATATACATATTTTACTAACCTATGCTTTGAATTGAAACAGTCACAATTTGAAATTCACAGAGTCACTTGTCATTTGCACAAACCGTGTATATGGTACAGTTGTACACATGTATATCATGTATCATGTCAATCTTGTGGTGCTCGTAGAAGATATTTTTATAACCCTGACACTGGACAGCTTGAGAATCAGTCCGGCAATGTAGTGGGTATTACCTGAAGGACATTCACCAAGCACAATTCCTACTGTGCTAATTGATGTGTTGTACAGAACAGCACACATTAGAAGAGTTGGAAGTGGTGAAAATGAAAGATCACAAAAACAATGGCAGGTCTTATGGAGATTCTTGCTTGATGCAGGATTTCAGCTGCATAACAGTTTAACACCAAGACTCTTGTACTACGGAGCCATGCTGTTGGAATACATGCAGAATGTGGTTTGGCATTGTCTTGCTGAAATAAGCAAGGCTGTCCTGAAGAAGACATTGTCTACTGGCAGAATATGTTGCTCCAAAACCTGTATATATCAGTTAGCATTAATGGTGCCTTCACAAATGTGCAGGTTACCTGTTACATGTGGTGTGGGGACAGAGGCCCCAAATGCAACGTTCAGAGGGAAGGAGGTTTATTGAGGGAAAAAGGGGTAGAGGGATTGGAGTGGAGGGAGCGGTGGATGCCGGGGAAACAGGCACAGGGAACCGAGGAGACTGGGACCAGGGAGCCGGGGAACACTGGGGCCAAGGAAGCGAAGAGGCGAGGGAGAACAGGGAGGACGCCGTGGGGGAAGTCCGAGGTGGAGAGGACCGATGGATGAGCCCAGCCGACTGAACGGAGGACGAGGGTGAGTGAACCTGG
>NW_024044640.1:0-29165 GCF_014851395.1 Micropterus salmoides
TAGGAATGTGATTCACAGTAGAAGATGCGCATCGCTGCTGTTGTGCGCGAGTTCGTGTGAGCGCGCGCGCACACTTCGCAGGTGAGCCCGCGAGACACACCCATGTACAACTTGTACTGAACAGGTCACAACTTCCCCCCTCATCAAATTCTCCATCCATCCGCTGTCGTCACGCAGATTTCAATCAGTAGGTGTAGGTGCAAGACTTACAAGAAATATAAACACGTTCCCAGGTAGCAACATTACAACTGGACTTGTTTGAAGATCTTCAACCAAGTCCAGTTGCCCTTGATTTTAACCTTCGTTGGATAACTATGACCTGGATGACTGAGAATCTTCATAGACATTACTGAAACTATGTTGAACTATAATATAGGGCAATTTAATCAGTTAAAAAATACAAGTTTATTTATGGAATAAGAATAATTATTCACTACTCCTGTTCTGCTCTGTCCACCCATCCGGTCTGGAGCATAGGAAGCCATTTTTGTGCTGCCTGGGCAAAGTCAAAGGCATCTATAACAGAAAACATACAAACAAAATAACTTTCAGTAGTGAAAATTATGTCAAGATGAACTATGTCAATCAGGCTGAATTGGCGCTAATTCAATCACTTTTCAATCATATTTCCTCTCAACTATAAATCAATGGCTTTTCAATATCAGGTAATTTCTGGTCAGTTATCAATAGATGATTTTTCAACATTGTTGTTGTTATCCAATCAACTACAAATCAATGCTTAATCAAGTATAATCGGGACAACTATAAATCGTTATTCCAATGTCATGCTCGGTATTGCAATGCCGATTAAACATTTATTTAGGGTTGAGATTTCAATCTCAACCATTCTGATGATCAGATGGAAAATCAGTATTTATTCTATGTAGTCTTGCTATCTGGGTTATGATATCGAGTGAATTGTGATTAAAAAAAACTTTACATTGTTTTATCACCACCGCCTTTATGGCATTTTTGTAATCATATAGGCTATAGCTAATTAGAGCTATAAATAGTTAGTATATCTGTTAGTATGTCTGTTTCCGTTTAAATACAGGGTTACTGTCGTGTTTCCAGAATTATTCCCATATGCAACACTGTATGAACACTTAAACTGGTTTCACTTCTCACACCCGAAATGTAGCCGGGTCCGTTGTTGCAGTAGTCTAACGTCACATCACTCCAGCCGTGTCTTGGTGGGTAAAAAGGGGAGACGCCATTATAAGCTCTGAATGAACTCACTGATCCAAAAAGAGCAGTTTTTGTCATGTAAATTGGCGAGGAGTTGGGCACAGCCTGGACTCCAGTGAAGTGCACAAAGTGAAGACATTCTTGTCGCGCTTTCCCTCCACATCCACAAACTCATTCATTTCTTCTGTTTTTGTTTTGTTTTGTTGTTGACTGGATTGCCTGCTTGGGGAGTGCAGCTCTGTCTTTTCTGCTGATGAGTCCAGTTCACCACAACAGCATCTTGTTCACAGTAAGTAACGACTTTAGTCATGATTTGCATGTTTGCAATGGACAGATGGTTGATGAGATCCATGCAACCTATATGCTACAGCTGTGATTGGTCCTTAGTTTAATGCAGCCTATGTGTTTTGATGGTCCGCCTAGAGTTTCAGGTGGTCATTGAACAATTTCACTTCACTTTATACATTAAATAAAGATTCTCCTGAGCGTAGAAAAACAGTAAGTAAGTTTTCCTCTAACTAAATGTTTGACATGGGGTTATTTGGCATGGGGAGGAGGTAAATCAAAGAGATCCCTGTGGTCTCATGGATGTTGTCGGGGGATTCTTGCCATGCACTCATGTCACAGATAGCAAAAGTTAAGTTCTGGTTGCTATGGTTGATCAGAAACAATGCCATTGAATCCAACGAAGGTTAAAGTCAAGGGCAATTGGACTTGGTTGAAGATACTGGAATAAGGGCATCACAGACCTGTTATTGCTCAATCTCGTGTGGCTGAACGCCACTTGTCCCTCTAAGAATGCCGTTGAATGAACACTGCATAAGAGTCATGTTTTCAACATTGAAATACTAACTTTTGATCTATTGTCATCATTGTTTCAATGTGCCTACTAATGTACCAACTTTCACTTTGCGACTTGTGTCTGTGAAAAAGCACTCTAGCCCTAAAGTTTGTTTGCTGACTTACTTTCAGGACTGGGGAACAGCCATTTTAGGGGTGTATGGGACACATTTATTTTTAAATATTGCACTTCCTCAATTTGATACATGTCACTTGTCTGGTTTAGATGACAAGAAAACCAGATAATTTATATGTAATGAGGAAAACATCTGAAGGGCGTTTTTTCAGGGCGAGAAGTCCCACAAAAGGTGCTATATTCAACTGCTCCTACTGCACAACGTTCTCTTCATCTCCCACCAACCTGTGGAGAAAAAGGCAAGTATCAATCTTTAGTCTTGTAGCTATGGAAAATGCGAGGTAAACCTATATCTGGATTATTGTCTTGGTCTATTGTTGTAATACTTGTAATATTTGACAGCGATCTGGTGGGAAGCAAGCGGCAATATAGGCTAGTTTGCTCAGTAAAAATTAAATGCATGTAAGCAGACCTGAATTTTTAGGTAGGCTTTTTTTTGTAGCATCTGAACAAGTGCATTACATTATCTTACTGGCTTTATAGTTAGTCAATGAACTATTGTAATGTGGTTGTATTTGCTGCAAAGGAAATATTCCAGCTAGCATAAGGCTAGCTATTAGCATATCTGATGTTAAATAGTGTCTCATTTTCACTCTCGTGCTTCAGCTTAACTTACAATCAAGTACTGTATGTAACCTCTTTTATGCTGAGTAACACGTAGGTTACCACACGTAAACTCAAACTTAACTTACTGCAGTTAGCTGTACTGTTAAATGTCACCATTGCACACTTGTACACTGTTACACTGTAAGACTAACCTAATGCCTGCAAATGGATGATGGTCTATCAAAAGAAGATATCTGATATCTTATCTGGGTTTGATGTTAAGTCCTTTAGAGATAGAAAATTCTTTAAAAAACCCTGCAAAGTCATCTTTTAAGTTAAAGGGAAACTTTCTGTGGGCTCCTTTTCAGGATTCATGTTGACAGCATCTACAATCAAGGCTGTGTGCTAACAAGTCCTTTGAAAATGATGGGAGCTTAATGATGGTAAGTCAAACAAACTTTAGATAAACATACATTTTTCACAGTATTGTATTGCGGAGAGCTGCTCAAAACATCTCTGGCTGCCTGCAATGCAAAGTCCTTTTATTTTGTATAATTACAATTATGTGTGTTCATAGGGATGCTGGAATCCACCTCAGGCCAGTACCACTCCCTATTGTCCCCCACAACCTGTGAGTAATGGCACGTCATGGGCATGATTAAGCCCCATACTCAGTCACCTTTTTTACCCGCTGGCTGCACTCAGAAGGTGCACTCGTCTGCCAGAGTAACTGTGGTAATTTTTGAGGCCGTGGTTGTTGAATTGGAATGTATTCCCAGTACAACAATGATGTTAATTTCTGTCCATCCCCTTAATTACTCCAACTAGCCACTCTCTAATCTGTCAAGGTCGCCACCACCACAAACGGAGCACTGTCAGCTTCAGGTGGGAATCCAAGGCTTGTTTTGTTTAATCTGGTCTCAGACATGTTAGCAAGATAAGCATAATTCATGTTATTTGAACTTTTAGTGATAAATGCAGACACCCGAATAGTGACTGTGTTCAATAATGTGAATGATGACCTGTGTTAACAATCAATTTCAATCGATGATTTTATGATTTCTTAGTACTGTCTAAACTGTCTGGTCTTTTAAGGTAAAAAAAGAAGCCCTTTGCAAACGAAGAATGTCTATAAAAGATCTCCTCAGTCATAAATAGGTTGAGAAAGTCTGAATATCAATCCCCTTGAGTTATCTGGGTTTACTAATATTATGTTAAGATTTGTAAAGTCTTGTGCACATTTTATTAATCTGTCTTTTTCATTTTAGTGTGAATTCACATGAGATTGCTTTAACATTGTTTGTTCTAAATGTATTTAATTGTCTGTGATATTAAATTTCTACTTGATTTGTAAGTATAGTTTCATAATATTCTAAGGCACACTTAATCATTTTGTTCATCGAAATTGTGTGAATTTAGATTGATCCTTTTGTCGTTTTGGAAGTGTTTATGAGTTAGCAAATAGTTTTCTTGAGCTCCATTTACATGTGGAGAACAATATCATGTATAAATGTTATACATAAAGGAAATGTCATGAAAAGGTCTGGTTTCTTCTCTCTGTCTCATTATGTCAAATCGATAGTGTCTGTCTTAATTTGAAAATATCCCTTTTAATTTAACATTAAACATAACGAGTTTCGCTGTAGATTAAGTATTTCACGTGAACCTCTGGGAGTCATCACCCATGTTTACTGAAAGCCCAATCAAATGTGAAAAGTGCTTTGTTTCTTGCACTCAGGAAACCCTTAACACAAAAATGATACAGTAGGCTGGCCTCTCCCTTCCAGCTCCTCCACCATGTGAAAGGGCTGTTTAAACTGGCATCACTGACAAAGTGTCAGCCAAGAAAGCAGAGAAGGGGGGGGGGGCTGGGGGGAGTGTTTCTGCTGCGTTTTTGTTTCCCTCGAGCAGCGTTTGCCATTGCATCAAACCAGATCTGGTTGCTAGGAGCGTGACTGTGTATGTAGATTGCCTGCGGTATGTACAGTGAGGAGGAAAAGGCTGTGTCATGTTAAGTACTTTTAATCCCACATTTGAGTCTCAGATTCACCATGGGTCCTGATCTGAGTCTGTGTGAGTCCGGCTATAAGGCGTGTGATGAGGTGTAGTACAGTGATTGAGAGTAACCTTTGGTGCAACCAAAGTAACTTGTGTGCAATGTGTGGTCTGCTGGACGCGAGAGGAAAGGCCTGTACACAGTACCGCTCATGTTGATGCTGGCTCTCTCTGGAACTCCTACCTCATTCTTCTGAGTATTATTCTGTATCTAATAAGATTCTGTTAAAACATTAACCATCAAGCAAGAATGCAACACAAAGAAATGAATCAAACTATTTAAAAAAGATTACAGTAATGATAAAAAGGGTTGCATTTTCAAGAAAAGGGTGGATTTAAAAAGGTGATAACTTAGAGGAAACAAAGTTAAACCAAGCAGTCTGATCATTATGTGCATCCAGATTCCTGGTCCAGAGGAAGAATTAAAAAGCGAGTTTTAAAGGACCAAAGCGATGTAAAAGGTAATGGGTCACTGACTAAAAGACCGAAAACAGACATCCTATGATGGAACTTGGAAATAGGTTAAACAGGCTCTTTCTCTGAAATTGATTAGGGCCTGTTCTGCCAGTGGCATTTAGCAGATTCATTCATGATGAAAATAATAGTTAGTTGCAACGCTAATCAGAACAGAGTTGCCCCTACAGCTGCGATTAAAGCATGAATGAGTCTCTCAGTATTTCCTCAAGAGGAATAATTGTAATGTGACAATACTCTACAATACTCTATGATGTTAGAAGGCAGGTTTAGTGATATTTTAGTGATATTTCCAACATCAAGATTCAAGACACTATCAAGAAGCACAACATTTTCTCTCAGGTCCATGGCCTGTACTGAAGAACCAACCAGTACTTGAACACCGGTGTTCAGGTGTTCTGTGTGTCAATTAGTTTGTGCTTATTTGATTAAATACAACTTCATTAAGGAATATGTGCCATGTGAGCACGTTTTGAACTTAAATTAGATGGACTCATTTTAAGCAGTTACTTGATTTCATGCAATAATTACTACCTGTGTTTTGTTATTGTTGTTTTTTGAGGACATGTCTAATTTTGTATTTGTATTTCTTAACTGCAAGTCTACTTTTTCTAAAAACAAAATCACAATTCTTTAGTTTATGTACATTTTTTACAAAGGTTACAATACATCAATTGTAAAGTAAACAATACAGTGAGCACAATGAGCAGTAGGATTGAATGTCAGGGTCACTGTCATCCCAGTCCCACCTGCTCAGGAATGCAGATTCCCATACTGTTACTTTACATCTTCTACAGAATGAAGGAAGTGGCTTCCATGAAAGGGAGAAAAGATATGTGGCAATCATAACATTAAATATTTGACAAGTAGAAAATGTACTCGTTAGTATGAGCGTGTGATTGTGTAAACACAAGAATCACAAAGCTGTTTCCCATAGCCTGCAGGCAGTGTTGTGCTCTGTGAGCCACTCCCAAGAGCCTGGGAGGAGGCCATGGAAGGAGGGGCCTGCCAGTCTCCCCAGTCTCAAGCCCACACAGGTGAACTCCTGTTGGGGTGGAATGCAAGCAGGGAGGGGGGCCTTGACACACAGAGGTGTGGAGCTTTTCATTTCTAACAGGGTGGGGAAGAGATAGAGGTACAGGAAGGGAGTTAACCCTCTCCGTCACAGCTACTCACCTGCAGAGGGAAGGGAGAGTGTGTGTGGGTGTGTGCGCAGAAGCTAAAGGAGGGACCAAGTTACAGCACACACAGTCATGTTCACTCAGTTGCTCTGAGTCTCACTGTCTCTTGTTTCTCTCTCCAGAACACACTTTAAAAGCTCTTGCACATTCGCGGAGACACACACGTGACTTAGCTGAGTTTTGAGGGCAAATAAATCAATTTTCAACCAGACCGGACAGTAAAGGAAGAAAGAAACAAAAGAAAAATTGGAAGTCTGCACATCTCTTCCTTTTGGAACTTTGGACTTGGACAGGAGGAGTTGAAGAAGTTATTTTTTTTCCTTTTACAGGTGGAAACAAACTTAAATCCCAAGCTCTTGGGTCAAACAAACAAAAAGGAACTGTTTTTCTTATTTATTGTTGGACTTTTGGACTTGGACTGGGCGAAAGGGCAGTAAGAGGTTTGTTTGATTAGTAATCTCTTTGTATCCAGTCATAAATTTCCCAATGACTCTATTGTTTTCAATGCCCTTCACCTTAAACGAGTCCTACTCCCCCTCGCAAAATGTATTCTGCTGATTTACATGACTTTTGAGCAAGGTGAATGGCTGTAAAATGTGCGTTATGTAACTTTATATCTCACCATGTGGTTTTAGAATTGCATGCAAGACTGAAGACTGAGCTCTGGGCAGATTTGGATTTAGCTTAGTGGTTATTTTCTCTTGAATCTTTCCCCTTTTTGTGTTTTCTGCATGACTGCCCACATCAAAGCAGACTACAATGCAACACAGGTGAAAGAAATTGGATCAGAGCAAATGGTAAAGAAAAAATATTCCCAGTGTTTATATAAGCTAGTTTGCTGCCGTCTACTGATTCAGACATTCAGACCTGCTTTATTAGTTTGCTTTGTGTTATTTGGGGTTTTTAGGGTGGAATGCAATGATAACTTCAAAGGTTTGGGTTTTCCAGGTGTGTTTGGTTGTAATTTAGCTTGCTTTCAAGGGCAGGTCCCCGAGCATGACCCCTAAACCTGCTACAAAAGACCCCCACCTCTTACTGATGTCATGACGGGGGTCAGACCCACACCCAGCGGTGGTATGTTCTGCCGGCAGGCATATTGGTGTCTGAAGAGACAACAACTGCGGAAAAATGTCCCCTCTTTTTTGTGCCACAGAGTCATTCAGACCAAAGAAAAGGCAGCATGAATGACTCACTTCTATTTTCTCTCTCTTGGAAGCTGTAATTTGTGTCATAAACGCCTGCGTGTCTTTGATTTTGTCTGAGAAGGAGGGAAAGAACATTTCTTTACTCTAAAACCGTCAAGTTTTAGAGGATAGGAGCTGAGTCCCCCCCCGCTCGCCGACTCATCTCAGTTAGTGATTTATGTGACACCTTATGGCATGAACACACACACATGCGCACACACCTGTAGTCTGCTCAAGTTCACAGCGAGGTGCTAAAGCACCCTTCCCATGTGTTTTCAGCCTGTGTTTTTAACTTGGACAGGTCATCCTCTCGCCTCAAGGAGAAATTCCTCCTTGGAGTCGTAAATCTAGAGCACAAATCATCTTTTTTTGTGTGTGTGCACTGGGGTGGTACGTACAGTATTCAGTTGTCTGCCCACTGAGACAATTACTGAGACATTTCATGCCACATTGCGCCCTTTGTTCTCTCTCCACCGCCTGTCTTTAGTGGAGATTGTTTTTGCGTCTTCATGTTTATCAGATTGTTCTCCATCCAGGATTCCAGCATAAAATTATATAGTGGTTTTAATCTGAAGAGTCTTCACAGCATGCTGCCCCAAATATTTTCAGGTCCCACCCTGTGTTGGTCCCTTCCTGTGGTCACATTTTATCATGCCTTAAGTGACTTTTTGTAGTATGTCTATATACTTTATATCTTTATGAGAATAGCAGATAGTAAACCAATGTAAAGGTGCGTGTTCATATTATAATTTGAGAATAGGATAAAGAAAATGTAAAAAAAATAAAAATTATAAAGATTGTTTCACCGAAATTACAAAATATTATTAAATTACATATTACTATTTCTATATATAATTTCTTTTGAGATTTCTGCGTCCACCCCATTATAATGGAGGTAAATGGAATTGTCATCAGTTTTCAAAGAGACTATTTCTTCTGTAGAAAGTAGTTTGTTTCGAAATGAAAACCCTGTTGTCATTGGACAACTCCATTTCCTTTTATCGCCATTGTACTGGGGTGTAGGAACACATCTCAGAGATAGAAATCTCAAAACCTGAGCAATCTGTGTGGTGAGACACCACTAGAGGTGAGTGATAAAATATACAGTATATATAATTTGGGTGATCACATCCTTTAAATGTATGCACTGATGCCTATAATCAGGTATAAAAAATAACGTTTATGTTCCTTTAAGAATATAATTTAGTTGTTTTTTGAAGAGGAAATAGCCTGCTGTTGAGTGTCTGTCTGTTTTGCTGATCTGCTCTCAGTTAGCAGCTTGTTTCACAAGCTGAAGTAAGATAAGGTAAGGGGAGTGTCTGGGCCTGTTCACTTTCTCTAGGGCCTGACCGAGGGAAAGTACAGGTGGTTCAAGTTACTCTTTAGTCTGAAGAGATATCACCAAGGGATTCAAGTTTTTCTCTCTTTCTTTTTTTCTCTCTCGTTCTGTAACAGTGGGCTTTAGCTGTACTGTACATGTGCATAAATGAATGTCTTTTTCTGTATGTTCCTGTGGCAGGAAGGAGATGGGGAGATGGACGTTACATCTCTCAGTGGGGCTTGGGCTTCTAGCCCTCCTGTTGAGCTGCTGTTATGCTGAAGGTGAGTCACAGTCATAACTAATGATTTTATTTTCACATTTCACATTTATTGACATGTTATTTTGTGTGCAAGTAGTTGACAAAACAGGATAGTTGGCTTTCAATGTCCATATTTGTAGTTTTAGAGACTTCTCTTAAAGTTTAAGAGGGTATTTTGACATTTTAGCTAAATACTAAGTGGGTCACTGTAATCATGGAACAGAGGTGTAGCAAATCATGAACTTGATTAGTGATTGTCAGTAAATGAATCGACAATTGTTGAAGTTATTTACAAGCAAATGTAGAACAGTTGCTGGTTCAAGCCATTTGCCAGATGTGCAAATGGTATATAGTAACATATTACTGCTGACAATAATGGATACAGTTTATGATATTTTTTGTATTTTTGAAAATTTATCTCCCAAAGAGCCAGGCTTTCTTTAAATATTTTTATGCTATATCTACTTTTTGTTTATTACTGTATCACTGTAGGGAAGCTTCTGTTTTCCGCGTTGGTTTCATTTGGAGCAACATCAGGAGAAAATAAGTCTGTTTAGGTATTCTAGCTATGTTTCATTGATTTGATTCTCACTTTGTTGCCTCTCTCTCTCCTCCACACCTACAGAGAACTACTGCTTTGCTTCCAGGGCCAAGACCTGCTCAGAATGCCTGCAGTCTGGGAAAGGCTGTGCCTACTGCCCTGATGAGGTGAGACTGGAAAACTGCAGCAGTACAAAAGTACTGGATTAGGTGTCATTGCTGTCAGTCTAGAAAGCAGAGCTCACTAATCAAACTTCCTGTTCATTCAGACCTTTAACGGCCCTCGCTGTGACCTGCACGAGAACATACTTGCCCATGGCTGCAGTACTGCGGCTGTAATCACAGCTGAAAGCAGTATGACGATGGAAAGAGTAAGTCTTTATCGCTCTCATTTCACTTCCAATCATTCCACAGTTCTTTAGTCTTGAAGGTATGTTGTCGTTTCAAATCAAAACATATGAAATCTTATCTCCCTCTCTTATTTCCCCTCTCGGTGCTCAGAAGGAAAAAATCAACGCAAGAATTCAGCAGTCTCAAGTGTCTCCACAGCAGATGAGCATGACCTTTCTGCCAGGGGAGGAGAAGATGGTGGATGTGGAGGTGTTTGCTCCAACCAAAGGCCCTCTGGACCTTTATATTCTTATGGACTTCTCCAATTCTATGGCTGACGATTTGGACAACTTGAAGAGGATGGGCAAAGAGCTGGGTGAGCATCTTTGTATTGGCATGTGGTGAATGTCAAGGAAGTTGCCATGGTTATACTGATGGTTAATGTATTTCCTGTAGCTCAAGTGGTAGAGAAGCTGTCAGAAGACTACACCATTGGGTTTGGAAAGTTTGTGGACAAAGTGATCGAGCCCCAGACTGACATGAGACCCTCCAAGTAAGAGCGACAATGTGACATGAACACATTAAAGAAAATAAAGCAAATTGATATAGTAGTGTAATCTGAATGCCGTTCCCTCTTTCTCTCTCTTCTCTTGTGTCCATCCTTGTTCCACCTTCTCAGACTTAAGCAGCCGTGGCCCAACAGCGACCCTCCATTCTCTTTCCAAAACGTCATCAAGCTGACCAGTAATTTGGATTTCTTCACCAGTGAGCTCCAGAAGGAGAGAATTTCAGGCAACCTGGACGCTCCTGAAGGAGGTTTTGATGCCATATTGCAGGCTGCAGTTTGTGGGGTTAGTAGGAATACTAAAACAGATGTTGCTCTGCCTAAATTTGGGGGGCGAAAATAGGTTTGTGACCAGGCGCTGTATATTGCTGTGTAGTCAGTTCACTCTTCTCTACTTGTGCTACTGTTACACTATATTTTAGCATGTCACAGATAAACATTTCAGTGATTTGATCAGAAGTAAGAAGAAGCAGAAGAAGTTAGTTACCTACTGATGATGTCTTTGATGAACACAGTGGAGTATTTAGCAGCTTAAAGACCACATTTTTCCCTCATTGCTGGTACTCTTATTCTAGGATAAGATCGGCTGGCGCAACCACAGCACACATCTCCTGGTTTTCTCCACCGAGTCAGCCTTCCACTACGAGGCTGATGGTGCCAACGTGCTGTCAGGCATCCTGCCGCGCAATGACGAGCAATGCCACCTTGACGCAGCGGGCAAGTACACAATGGATATACACCAGGATTACCCCTCAATACCCACACTGATCCGTCTGCTGGGCAAACACAACATCATCCCTATCCTTGCTGTCACCAACCACTCCTACACATACTACAAGGTTGGTTGTTTTGTTTATTTTATTAATTCAGATCTCATTGAAGTTATGCTCCTGAGACGTGGTGTCAAGTTTTAGGTCAGAGTTTAGGTCATGGATTTATTTTTGTATTGTGTGTGTTCCTCTGTGTAGAAGCTCCAAGAGTATTTCCCCATTGCTGAGGTCGGTCTGTTGCAAGAAGACTCGTCCAACATCCTGCAACTCATGGAGGCTGCTTTCGAGGTAAAACGTCACCTCTTCTGACCATTGTCAGGTTGAAGAGTATCTTTTTTGTGTGGGTTTTTGCAGTTGCTGGCAGCGCAAACTTCTCTTTGCTGATGTTCTTATATGTCCTTTCAGAGTATCCGTTCTAAGATGAGCATCCGTGCAGAGGAGAAACCCAAGGCGTTTGAGGCACAGTTCATGCACATGGATGGAAGCGTTGCACAATACGGGGCTTTTGATTTCAAGCCAGGCTCAATAGTAAGAAGAAAAACCAGATGGAAAAAACTTATTAAACACACAAACATATATTGGTGGATTTAGAAGATCAAATATTGCTTCTTCTTTTTTTTTTATATTCCTTACTTATACTGATATATTGTGTTTACAACAAATAAATTAATTCTTAACATTTTCTTTTTTCTTGGACTATGGGTTTTTCAGAATTACAATTACAAATACTCTTCACTCCCTCACAGTTCACAATTATGCGTTCAAAGGGGGAAAGCCAATAGATAAATATGCAAATAAATTAAAAACGTATCTAACAATACAGCACGGTTTCCACTTCCCCCTTTCCTTATTCACCCACGAGCCATCTCTGTTGTCACATTAAATCCATTGTAAAGAATTTCCTCTTGCAGTACTGTGACACATATTTAAGGCAAACTTTTATCAATTACATGGAAAAATGTATATTATATGTTTATATAATATTCTGATTTATTAATAAAAAAATACCCGTCACCTAACCGGTCAAAAACCTTTCTAAAATAGGCTTGGATTTGGAGAGATCTGTAGAACTCTTTACTGCCACCAGATAACTGATCAGTTTACACAAATTGTTGGCCAATTAAACCAGTTACTAACTAAAATCAGTTTTATGGTTCTACAGGCTATTTAGTTGTAGTCAATAAGTCCACTATTGTCCTAACTTGTTGGTCTAACCGTGCTAAGGCTCACACAGCTAAGTGCGGAGTGTGCACACACATGCTCTGACATTGTGTGTGTTTGTTTGTGTGTGTGTGTCCTCCAGGGCAAGTTCAAGACGCGGCTCAAAGCCCAGCGAATGATCAATGACGTGCCTGTCTGTCAGGTGGATCCGAACGAAAAAGAGGGGATGACGAGAATCAAACCTACGACCTTTAACGCTGCCGTCAACATTAAGGCTTCAGTTTTGTGTCCAACCTGCGAATGTGAGAAGGTAGACACACAGATTAACACCGAAGCGCACAAAAAGTTGAGATGAAGTCACATACTTACGCTTCTATATGGTAGATTCATCCCAGTGTCTCTTTTATCCGCCCCCCAGACGCCCATCATTAAAGCAGACAGATGCAACGGCAACGGAGACCTGGTGTGTGGGAAGTGTCAGTGCTATGATGGCTGGTGAGACTTTAACTATTTCTTAAGAATAAGAAAAACATATTTTTACCTTTGTTATGGCATCTCAGCCAAGTGATGTACTGTGTCAGGCCTCTGGGTTCAATAAAATCTTTGTTTTTTTCATGTGCCTCCTTCAGGCTGAGCACATTCTGTAACTGCTCAGCGAGTGCTTCAGCTCAGGACACCAACCAATGTAAAGGTCCGGACATGAAGGAAGCTTGTTCAGGCCGCGGAGACTGCCTGGCGTGTGGAACCTGTGTGTGCTACAACCCGGATCAGTTTGAAGGACCCTACTGTCAGTACGACAAGACCCAGTGTCAAAGATATGGAGGCTTCCTCTGCAACGGTACGACAGTTTGTGGATGCTGAAATGGTGATCATGGGTGTATGTGTGTGTATGATGTCACTATCGCCACTCAGCATTCTGTGTATATTCTGTATTGCACAGTATTGCTCTGTGTCTGCTGGATGTTTAAATAGGTTACTGTTTGCCAATGACTTGTTAGCGTGCTGTTCACATTTAAAGATGATAATATGTCAATGTTGTGTATACAGCTTGTTTCCGCTTCCCGCAAGTGGCAAAATACAACCAAAAAGAAACTCAGTTATTGCAGGTTTTAAATAGATTTTCCTGCTGTCGAAAAAACGTGGCAGTTTTTCCGACAATAGAAGATGCTATTGAGCTGAAGAAGAAACTTCAGCTAGTTTCACATTATTCATTTTAAAATACCAATTTATCAATTAGTGTGAAGTTAAAGTACTGTTATAAATAAAGTTCATGCTGCCTTTGTGTTATTTTTCTTTTCTGTATACTATTAGTAATTTCTGCTTCGACAGCCTTACCAACATAAAACAGTTCCACCTTCTTCTTCCTTGTCTCAACAGACCGTGGCTCTTGCGTTATGGGTCGGTGTGCGTGTACACAGGGCTGGGAGGGCAATGCCTGCGAGTGTCCCAAGAGCAACCTGACCTGTCTGGACAGCAAGGGCGTGAGTAGAGCCAACAATTTTAGTTTGTAGATTAAGTTCTCATGTCAACTTACCTGTCACCCTGTGCCTGACTGTGTCTTTGTCTGTGCCAGGGTGTCTGCAATGGCCGAGGTAAATGTGTATGCGGCCGCTGTGAGTGTCTGAACTCTGGTATGGAGATGACTTCAACATGTGAGCCAAATTTCCAGGTGCGTGGATATAATGTATACATGTGTGTTTATGCCTCTATGTATGTACATACTACGCTCAGTGTCTCATATTATACCTGATAATGCTACTATATGCTTTTCGCTTTTTTCGCCTCAGTGTCTTTGTATGCTCCTGCCTGACCTCTGTGTGTGTGTGTGTCCTCTCTAGGCTCAGTTGGGAGTGTGTGAGGGTACGAGGAGTTGTGTCCAGTGTCAGGCCTGGAAAACAGGAGAGAAGAAAGACAAAGAGGAGTGTGATAAGTGCCCCTTCAAAATTGTCATGGAGGATAACCTCAAAGAATGTAAGGACATATAAGAGGAGCAAAATGACTGTGATTTTCTTTTTGTTGAATAATATATCATGCAGATACGCTGTGCACAGACATCTTTCCTTCCTTTGTGTCATAATGATGACAATTTGACACTCTAGTAGTGATGATGAAAGCACAATAGTTCATGTATGTGCGTGGATGTGTGTTTTTTCAGCGGAGAAGGTGCTTGATTCGTGCAGTTTCCGTGATGAGGATGACGACTGTACGTACTACTACACTGTTGAAAACCCTAAAGAACTGACAGATAAAGACTTGGAGGTTCGGGTGCGCAAAAAGAAAGGTGAGCTGCAGCTTGGGTATGTATCACATATGCTCTGTGCTCTCATTTCAGTAACAACAATACTTTCCTTTTGTAATTTTGTACTTTCAGCGATGTTTTTTCTGAATTATCGACGATACACAATTTTTGGTTATTTCAAATAAGAGATTTTGTAACTTTGATTGTGGCTTATTGAGGAATGATATAGAGAAATATTTAACATGTTAAACCAACTCTTTAAGAAAATGCAGTTCAAAGTGTAGTACAGTATAAGAAAGCTATCTTGAACATATCTCTGCAGTACACAAAATTATATTGTCAAGTAACAAGATCTTAGAGGGTAGGTTCACCGAAATTGCACAAAAAAGCAACTTTCTCAAAACTATATGCATGGCTAGACACCACTGGAATTAAACAATGGCGAGAATTTCTCTCTGTCCTAACTGGACAATGACTTTAGAACAGGTGGGATGTGAGCTCTTTTCTTTGCTCCAGTTAAAGCTCTGGCAGCAGCATTCTGTGTGATTTGTTGTGTTTCTAATTTTATCTACTTTTCATGACGGACCTTCAGATTGCCCCCCCGCTGGCCTCCTGTGGTTACTCCCACTCCTCTTGTTCCTCTTGTTACTGCTGGCGCTTCTGCTGCTCTGCTGCTGGAAGTTCTGTGCCTGCTGCAAAACCTGCTTACAGGTATCAACATTCACATTTACACCCAGAAATAATCACTATTTCTACGCCTCAGTGAAAGTAATGGCTTCTGTCTTTTCTTAACTCAGAGCTGCCTTGCCCTGCTACCTTGCTGTAGGAGAGGTAAGACATTTCTAACATTACACGTGACAGTACTGCTTTAAATCCTTTATCCACCCACCTGGAACCATGCTGACCTTGAGTCACCTTATGTTGTGTTCTCTCCAGGTCGCATGGTTGGCTTCAAGGAAGATGAGTATTTGCTCCGCCAGTCTCTGCTCACCACGGACCACCTAGACACACCGATGGTGAGGACTGGCCCACCCAAAGGAACCGATATTGTCCGCTGGAAGGTCACAGATAATGTACACCGAGGACCCAATCACCCCCAGGCTATGATAAAACCCAACCCTAAAGAGACCAGTGAGTGATCAAATCTTTCAGCAATAATAAATTGAGTTGCGTTAGGCTAAACATGTTGAGAACTCTAACCTCTATTTGCTTTCTTTTCATGGTTCCTCTTTCCCTTTGTAGTCCAGTTCCCCATCTCGCTCCGGCTAAACAAGTTGTTCTCTGAGACCCTGTCTCGCCCCGACTCCAAAGACGCCGAACAGCTCCGCAAGGAAGTGGCCGATAACGTGAGTGTGTTTTTGTTTGTTGTCGGAGAGTGCGTGAATGATGACTGTATCACTGAGTACTGTATTTTCTTCCATCCAGCTAAATGAGGTGTACAAGCAGATTCCCGGGGCCCAGAAGGTGCAAAAAACCTCATTCAGGTAAAATGGGACGAAGACGTTTTTCTTCATATTCTCATTATCAAAAGAAAAAAAGAATGAAATAAAAAGTCTGGTTTCTCACTCATTAATTCCTGTTTTGGTTCTTGCAGAATGCAGAGAAATGCTGGAAAAAGGTAACATCCTGTTTGGTACAGTAGAATACAAGACAATACGTTTTGAAGGTCACACATGTCTCACATCTCTGCACCCCCCTGTGCTCTTCAGGCAGGACTTCACCATCATGGACACCGTCTTGTCTGCTCCTCGCGGAAGCTACCCTGATATTGTCAGACTGACTGAGAAAAATGTCCAGTCTGGAAACATCAATGACCTCAAAGTAGTGCCCGGCTACTACACTGTGGCCACAGACAGAGGTGTGTGTTTGCGCGTGCGGTTGAAAATAAAATTCTAATCACTTTCGGATCTCTGCCTTGTGGCTTTTACCTTCATCAGTCTTGCTGTAAATCTTGTCGTCTCATCTGCTCTTCCTCTGCAGAGGCTGTGGGAGCAATAGAGTTCCAAGAAGGCGTGGAGTCGGTAGACGTTCATGTGCCACTTTTTGTCAAGGATGAAGATGATGACAAGAAGTCGCTGCAGGTGGAGGCCACAGATGTGCCACTAGGCATTGCTGAGATTGGGAAACGTTTGGTCAACATCACCATCATCAAAGAGCATGGTGAGAAATCTCAGATTTAATAGATTAGCACTTTTTGTACGCAGACCTTTTCAATCAAAGAAAATGAGATGATTAACTCATCAAAGCTCCTGTGACGTGTGGGGAAGTGTATGATCTTCACAATGGATTTCTCCAATGGATTCTCCCCCTTCCTCTTCCCCAGCCACCAGTGTCTTCTCGTTCCTCCAGCCGGCCTACACCTACAGCAGGCAGGACGGGGTGGCCAACATCCCAATCAGCAGAGAGATCATAGAAGATGGACGCACACAGGTCACCTATCGTACACGGGACCTCACGGCCAAGGATAAGAAGGTGAGCTGATGGCAGTGTACTGATGCACTGCCCTAAATTGAGCTTGCTATTCTTACACGTACAAAAATGTTTGGGGTTGTTACATATACTTGATGTGGATTATCTTATCACTTGTACTACAGTTGAGGGGCTGTATTCCTAACCTGTTCTTCCCATGTAATTTAGGACTATGTGACAGTGGAAGGAGACCTGAACTATGGTCCTGGTGAGACCCAGAAAACGGTGCCTGTTCATCTGCTGGAGCTGGGTGAGAAAGATGGCCTCCTGGAAGACAAACCGGTCAAGCAGTTTGTCATGGATCTCAGTAACCCACGGCAGGGCGCCAAGCTGGGACGCTACCCGAGAACTACTGTCACCATAGCAGACCAACCAGGTGAAAGGACGCAGGAGTCTTAACATCATTGTGTCTTACCCTTGCTCCCAAAGCTCCGATTGCTAATGTTTCTTCTCTTCCTTCCCATTATCTTCTTTTATCTAGAGCCCAGTGTGGTAATGTTCAAAAGGGGCGCCCAGAACTTCACCACATCTGACCTAAGCTATAACATCCCTGTGGTCCGCACTCGCAACCTGGACAGCCCCGTCACAGTGAAATGGCGCACCAAAGAGGCCCTGCGCTATAAGCAGTCCGGCACGCTGATGTTTGGTCCTGGAGAGACGGAGAACAACATAGTGATCGAGCGCCCAGTGGAGCCAGAGACCTTCCAACTGGAGCTGTCTGACCCAAGTAGCAACGCAATGATCGGAGAGAGGAAGACAACCATTGTCAATGTCATTGATCATAACGTTGGTAAGACACAATGGGGTGTCATTTGTTGCAAAACATACAACTAAAGATAACACTTGTAGAGTTATGGGAGAAGGGATCATTCTAAAAGGTACTGTGTCTGGAAAATGTTACATTCTCTAACTTCCTCCTCTTCCTGCTGTTCCCAAAAGAGAGAGACATTGATCAGAAGCAGCAACTTGGTTACATAAACCAGAAAGCGCTCTCCCCTGGTATTCACCTCCCCGCCCCAGGAAACCCTAAGGCCCGAGCAACTGGCCCCAGAAGCATCCGCCTCAACTGGGACCCACCGCCTGGTAACCCCATGGGGTACAAGGTACATCAAATCTACATGTTGAGAAGCTTTAACTTGACTTAGTACCATTACTTACAATAGGCACTGTATTTCTCAAATGCTGTATCTTTTATTTCCCTGTGGGTTGTAGGTGAAGTATTGGATCTATGGTGATCCAGAAAAAGATGCCCAGGTCTTAGATGTGAAGACTCCTCAAGCTGAGCTGACCAACCTGTACCCCTATTGTGACTATGAGATGCGAGTGTGCGGCTACAATGCAGTGGGAGATGGCTACGATACAGACATGGTTGCCTGTCAGACACTGGAGGATGGTAATTACTGAGATTTCAGTTAACTGCTGTTCATGAAAGGTTCTGCAGGAGATATAAGCAGATATAGTGATCATGAAAAACAAAATTATGATGAATTAATTTCTTGTAGACAGAATTTGTGGTTTTTTTGTGTGTAACTTAAGCTTCTGTATTAGGGTGCACTAGCTATTCTTAAATCCATCACTAAGTTTTTAGGTAAAGTTCTTTCTAAAGTTTCAACAACATGAGTCACAGTAGTATCATAAGCAGTAGCATAACTTTCAGAAATAACACTTTTAGGGGAGCAAACATTATATTAAAGTGGACTGTCAATCTTCGTAAATGTAGGTATGACTTTGTTTTATTTCTATAAGCAAACATTGAGAGATGTGCTTCAGAATCATTTGTATTATTACAATTCAAAATGATTGGGAAATATCCAGTTATGCCAACATAGTTGACGTTATTCTGTTGTTTAGCCAAAAGTTATTAGTATATTTTGTATTCTGAGATATGTTGCTTTATTTTTGTGAAATATAATTTGAAAACCTCCCAGTTTCCCTCATTATTAAACAGCATTTTATGAAATGTCAGATAAAATGTGTCAACCATATTTCATATTACCTCAGTTACTCCTCCCTCTAAACAGGTAGGTCACATATTAGCAAGCTAACTTTTCGTCAGTTAACTCAATCAGGCTAGTAACAGCCACACCTGGCAGTTGTTCTGTATATTTAGTAACAACTAATCTCTACATGTCTGTGCGAACAACCTGTTTGAGTTTAGTGATGAAAAAATCTTAGAAGCAGTAAACACTTACATCACAACCATTTCAATGTAGAATTGGTTCCTATTCTGTTTTTCTCCAGTGCCTGGTGAACCTGGACGCTTGGCCTTTAACGTCATCAGTCCAACTGTCACTCAGGTCAGCTGGGCGGAGCCTGCAGAGACCAATGGCAACATTGTGGCTTATGAGGTTGTCTACACACCCATCGATGATCTAACAAGTAAGAGAGTCCCAGCTAAAAAAAGAAAATATTGTACCTGGTGCTGTACCAAATGTCATTTTTATTTTTTAGTTATTTTTTACATATGAAGCTTCTGTTGTGCTTTTCGAATAAAGCCTTGAATATCTGATGTCATATTCTATGAAGTCATTCCCCTATAAATGTTCTTAAAATCCTCAAAAAAACATTGGATCACAGGAGTGGGAAACAATCCAGCCACCACTGGAATCTAATTCTACAAATGCTATAATGCTAATAATATATAACTGTAACTTTATCTTTATCTTTCATTGTGCAGAAATATATATACAAATGTTTGCATTATGTCATTTTCATCATTTCACAATACTCCCCTCACAGAGCCAGCAGGCCCCGCTAAGAAGGTAAAGATTGACAACCCCAAGAAGCGAATGCTGTTGATTGAGAACCTCCAGACCGCTCAGACCTACTTGTACCAGGTCCGGGCCAAGAACAGCGTGGGCTGGGGCCCCTTCCGAGATGCCACCATCAACCTGGCATCACAGCCTGCCAGACCTTTGTCCAGTAAGTCAGCAGTAAACACACCTCTTGAACACTTCCAGTCAATCTATATACAGTGGGTACGGAAAGTATTCAGACCCCTTTAAATTTTTCACTCTTTGTTTCATTGCAGCCATTTTCCAAAAATCAAAAAAGTTCATTTTATTTCTCAGTAATGTACACTCAGCACCCCATCTTGACAGAAAAAAACAGGAATGTAGAAATTTTTGCAAATTTATTAAAAAAGAAAAACTGAAATATCACATGGTCATAAGTATTCAGACCCTTTGCTCAGTATTTAGTAGAAGCACCCTTTTGATCTAATACAGCCATGAGTCGTTTTGGGAAAGATGCAACAAGTTTTTCACATCTGGATTTGGGTATCCTCTGCCATTCCTCCTTACAGATCCTCTCCAGTTCTGTCAGGTTGGATGGTAAACGTTGGTGGACAGCCATTTTCAGGTCTCTCCAGAGATGCTCAATTGGGTTTAAGTCAGGGCTCTGGCTGGGCCATTCAAGAACAGCCACGGAGTTGTTGTGAAGCCACTCCTTCCTTATTTTAGCGGTGTGCTTAGGGTCATTGTCTTGTTGGAAGGTAAACCTTCGGCCCAGTCTGAGGTCCAGAGCACTCTGGAAAAGGTTTTCGTCCAGGATATCCCTGTACTTGGCCGCATTCATCTTTCCCTCGATTGCAACCGGTCGTCCTGTCCCTGCAGCTGAAAAACACCCCCACAGCATGATGCTGCCACCACCATGCTTCACTGTTGAGACTGTATTGGACAGGTGATGAGCAGTGCCTGGTTTTCTCCACACATACCGCTTAGAATTAAGGCCAAAAAGTTCTATCTTGGTCTCATCAGACCAGAGGATCTTATTTATCACCATCTTGGAGTCCTTCAGGTGTTTTTTAGCAAACTCCATGCGGGCTTTCATGTGTCTTGCACTGAGGAGAGGCTTCCGTCGGGCCGCTCTGCCATAAAGCCCCGACTGGTGGATTGCTGCAGTGATGCTTGACTTACTACAACTTTCTCCCATCTCCCGACTGCATCTCTGGAGCTCAGCCACAGTGACCTTTGGGTTCTTCTTTACCTCTCTCACCAAGGCTCTTCTCCCCCGATAGCTCAGTTTGGCCGGACGGCCAGCTCTAGGAAGGGTTCTGGTCGTCCCAAACGTCTTCCATTTGAGGATTATGGAGGCCACTGTGCTCTTAGGAACCTTAAGTGCAGCAGAAATTTTTTTGTAACCTTGGCCAGATCTGTGCCTTGCCACAATTCTGTCTCTGAGCTCTTCAGGCAGTTCCTTTGACCTCATGATTCTCATTTGCTCTGACATGCACTGTGAGCTGTAAGGTCTTATATAGACAGGTGTGTGGCTTTCCTAATCAAGTCCAATCCGTATAATCAAACACAGCTGGACTCAAATGAAGGTGTAGAACCATCTCAAGGATGATCAGAAGAAATAGACAGCACCTGAGTTAAATATGAGTGTCACGGCAAAGGGTCTGAATACTTATGACCATGTGATATTTCAGTTTTTCTTTTTTAATAAATTTGCAAAAATTTCTACATTTCTGTTTTTTTCTGTCAAGATGGGGTGCTGAGTGTACATTACTGAGAAATAAAATGAACTTTTTTGATTTTTGGAAAATGGCTGCAATGAAACAAAGAGTGAAAAATTTAAAGGGGTCTGAATACTTTCCGTACCCACTGTATCCCTGAAAAGAGATTTATTTCACTCTCTTTCTTTCCCTAGTTCCCATCATTCCAGATATCCCTATTGTGGATGCAGAGGCAGGAGACGAGTATGACAGCTACCTGATGTACAGCAATGAGGTGATGAAGTCCCCAACAGGCTCCAAGACACCCAGCGTCTCTGGTGATGGTGGGTACCCAGAACCGAAACCACAAGCCACTTACTACTGCTGACAGCATAAACCCATTGTGCAAGTACTCTATTCTGATGCATTTTGGCTCTGGAAAGATGCATGTGACTGCCAGACATCCAGAGTGTGAGTAATGTGTAAACTGTAATATGGATCCAAGTATTTCAGTCCACATTCTCACTGCTCCCGGGATTCTTGCTTTGTTCTTGTAGCTGTGCTGCGTTGTCATTTCCCTGTCAGAAGGTGAGGGAATGGACAACACCGTAAAATGTTGGTTAGATTTGTGCTGTAGCAAATCACCTTGTGAGACTCCTCCTGAGTCCCTCAAGATGAGAAGGACTTTTCTTTTTACTTTTTTTTTTGGCTTTTTCTCATTTTTCTTTTTCCTTTGTGACATTAATAGTCTTCCTCATTGTACGTGAGTGACATAAATGAAGTGTTATAAGAGCTGTGAAGCTCAGGGATGGTATCATTCTCACGACTCTGCCTTTTTCTTAACACTTCTGTCTGGTGGGCCTTTTTCCTGCAGGCAACGCCCCAGCCAGGCAGCAACAAAATCTGCTTCCAATGCATCCCCAATATATCTGCAATGCCTTACAATCACAACCGCAAGGCCTTCCCTCATTAAATCTGCTGTCACTCTCCTGCTTTCTGCAGCCGTTTCTGTACTCGTAGTTTTCTCTGGAAGTTAATCCTGAAGTTGTTCCTCGCCTCCAAGACAATTTGGACTTCTGTGATATAATCCTATATCTTATTATATATGCAATCCCATTTATGTGATCAATAGATTTTTTTAAAGTAATGTGTAGTAAAACCAACCGTCGCTACAAATCTATCCTTGGCCTGCCTGCTTCTCCCCTATGACCCTAAATACAAGGCTGGAAATATGTGAAGTTGGTGGGGTCCAACCTGGATCTCCGTAAAGTGTCGTGGAAAAAACGAGTGGACATCATCCCCAGTCGGCTGAGCACAGACACAGAGACGAGCTCAGATGAGGTCCCCCACCCCAGCTACGCCAAAACACCCCTGCCAGGTGAAGTCCACTAGACAGCTAGCATGCCCGCTATTATGCACGGCCAGTCAGGTGCGCAGCAACCAACGTTTCTTTCTGCCTTCGTGATTTGATGCTGTCAGAAAAATCAAAATTTGTCTCGTCATTCAAATTTGGGCTTCAGTTCCTTGTCCCCTTGCCCCTAGTTGGCACCTATCCCATCTATCCTCCCGCCACCTGCCCAGAGAGGAGCACTGGCATCAACTGCCCCACCTCCAGTTGATGATTGGGGGCAGGCTTTTCCAGGTGCCTGTCTCTGTCTGTTCTCTCTCCCTCCCAATGGGGAGGTAGTTATCTGGAGGCAGCTTGTCGGGTGTGTGTAAAGGCTTATTACTGTACGGCTGTATGGAAATAATGGCTTGTTAATTAAATCCAGTCTCATCACTGCAGGGCAGTTTCAGGGACGACACCTTTCCTTGCAGCTGTTAATTGTTTTTTTCTTGCAACTGTATTTGTTTTTGTCTTCTGATGTGACATTTTAGATGCAAAGTACCTCATGAAACTGGTTTGTAAGAACTTACTTATTCACATTTGGCAGGCTGTGGATTCTCCACAAGGGGAGCTGTTGAGCCAGTATTACATCAGTTTTCCGAATGCCAAATTAATAGCAGCAACAGTTTATATCTGCAGATGAAGCCATGCCGCCACCTACAGGCAAAGAAAGTTAAAACCTTTGTAACATTATCACTTGCGTGCCACATGCATAAAATGAGTGTTCCATTCAAGGGATGGCGATGTCAGTCTCTCGGCTGATAAACCACTTTTTGTACAGACCAAAAACAATCTACAACTATTGGTTTGCCATGAACTTTTGGACAGAAAGTCGTGGTTTCCAGGGAATTAATCTAAATGTCTTTTGTGATCCACTGACTTTTCCTATAGGTTAACATTTTAGTTTTTTAGTGAAATGTCTCAACAACTCTTAGATGGACCGCCATTGAATTTGTTATAGGTAACCAGGGGGCAAATCCCATTTACTTTTGTTATCCCTGAAATATCTCAACATCTACTAGATTGATTGGCACAGCATTTGTAGACACCTCCAAAGTTCCCAGACTAGTAATTCTAATGACGTTTGGTAAAATGTCTCTAAAAGGAAATTTAGCTCACTAACATAGGAAACATTATACCTACTTGACATCAGCGTGTTGACCATGCTAACATGCTGACAGTAGTATTCAGTTAGAGCCGCTAATGCAGCTGTAGACTCTTAGTTTTCTTGTTTGTTTTTTGTAGTTGCTGTTTGTGTGTTTCTTAGATGTTACATTTACATTTAAGTGTTAGCTAAAACAAAACCAATACAAAAAATAATTTCTTGTAGCTACAAAACACCAAATGGTCTTTGAAGATTTGTAAATAAATTTAAATCACTTTTCTTTTCTAAACATCTATGACCCTCTATAGCAGTTTTAAGTTGTAATAATAACTAATACATTTAACAGTTCATCAGCTACAAAAGGAAAAAAAATGCACTTGCACACTCATTGCCTGCAAGTGGCGCAATTGATAAAATCCCAGAAACTATTACTTTCCTTTGCCAGTAGATGGCGCACATTTGCCAGACTAAAATGATGTTGCTGTCTCTGTAACCTGTAAGTGAATGAGGGGAGGGCTGGAGTTACAGGTCGGAAACAGCTGGTGCTTCCTCTGTAGATTGGCTGAGCCTGGTTTGGGGTGCTTGACATCAGTGGCCCTGTGTTGTTCCAATCAATGTCAGAACGCTTGAATGCTAACTGCTACATGTGCTATTACCTCTCTGCTGACGATTCTGCCTCCTATTGTGGTGTTTCCTAGATTACACGGTGAATGGGAAGTGGGAACAGAACTTCCTTTTCCCGGGGGGATCAGGGACACGCAACTTGTCAGCATCGTCCTCTCCTATGTCCACTCTGAGCTCAAACTACAGAGGAGCAGGCGGCTCCTTTACCACAGAAACAAACACCACACACTACATGTCCGGACAAGGTAAGATGGACGCCAGTAATCATCAAGGAAGATTTAGATAAAATATTAAGACATTATTTGTATTTACCCTTTATCTTTCTCTCTTCGTGTAGGAGGCTCTCGTAGACTTGACATGATCGGAGGAGGAGTTCACACATCAGAAGTCATCATGAGGAAGCGCTCAGAGAACAGGGGTTACACCGATGAAAACATCCGGGACTCTATCGTCATTGGAGACGTGTCAAGCCAAATCTCAGACATAAGTAAGCATTAGACTTCAGCAGTGTTTGAATTTAATCCAGAGAAAGATTTTACTTTGGTGTGCAATATTTGAGATGCCTCAGCAGATAAACTGTGCAGGCGCATGACGCCGACGGCTTGGACTTCTGTTAGCAGGGTTGGGGCTGCTGGCTTGTTCACACTGACTTTGCAGGAGCTATGCTGACTATCGCTGTTTCTCCCCCCCCCCCACCCCACCAACTTTGCTCTATTTGTTTTATTTTACCTCTTTTTTTTAACTTCACTCCCTACCTGCCCACCTCCCCCTCCTACTGTGCTGTTTCCATCATTTTCTCTACCTCTCTTCAATACCATCCCTCCGTCCTCCTCCTTTGCCTCCCCTGCTCAATGCGCCATCAGGTGGGCTCGGCTACATTGGGATGCAGAGCAGCTCTCAGAGCCAGTTCAGCTACAGCCTGTCTCAGGGTTCGAGGGCCAGGACCCAGTCTTCAGACGTCAATGAAGCCCTGTATAATCTGGACAGGGTGCTGCAGGGTAAGTCTGTGGCACACAAGCATGAAGCAGTGGATGTGTTTGCTGGGTGTGACGCGTAATGCTCCCCTCTTCAGTCATTTTTAGTCCTGCCTCTGTGTTCTCATACCTCGACTTCCTCTCTGATCTCCTCTTTAAAGATTTCACCTGTTGTTTTATGTGTTTTACCACCTTAAGTCACTAATGTGTTACAACACTTGCAACCATTCTCTTGGTTGATTTTCTACTCATCCATTTTTGTCATTGTCCAAAAGTATTTCAGTTTGGTATTTCTTCAAGCTGCACTAATGACTGCTTTATATTAACAACGGATCAAATTAATATGTGCAATGTGAAAGTGGTAGGTTGTAATGATGAACACCTACATTTATTAGCAAACCTTTAATAACCCTCTAGAGAGCTTTTTAGCATCTTTCAGTCTCACACTCTCATCAACCAATCAAAAAAGCTTTAGAAGGTGAGCATTTGTCAAACAGCTTGTTCTGCTGCCCCTAAGTGGCCAAAGTTAAAGCAGCTTAGAGTTCTTAAGCACACTGTAAAGAAGAGTTTTTGTCTAACCGCTGCCTACTGAACCAGTGATAATGTAGACGAGAAAGTAAATATGTTTAATGTGAGGAATAACATAAAATGGAATCACATTTTTCTTCGTAAGTTGAATATTATACCAAACCAATGGAAGTAAGTGGCTGTCTGGTAAAACAGCAACAATCAAAATCTGGATTAAAAAATCTTCAAATAAAATGCTTTGGAAAATGGTCAGAAGTATTGCAAAGTACTTCTCTGTTTTTTTCATCCAAACAGAGATATACCACATATTTATAGTGATCATATCCTACAGTATTCTTTCCCTCGTCCCTCTGTGTCACCCATTAGATGCACGAGTTTCTCCGGGTATTCCAGACACCCCCAGCAGACTGGTGTTTTCTGCTCTGGGTCCCACTGCTCTCAAAGTCAGCTGGCAGGAGCCCCACTGTGAGAAAGACATCCTGGGCTACTGTGTTCTCTACCAGCTGCTCAATGGAGGTACATGAACCCTGCGAGGACAATTTACTGCTTGTTGCATGACACTAAGCACCAGTGTGCTGTAGCATCCAGTTTTCCGCATGCTACACATTTACTGATTTTCATATGTAATGTTTGAGTACGTGATGCTGAACAACCTGTGTCCTCTCCTGCAGGTGAGGTGAAGCGTATTGACGTGATGAACCCAGCAGAGAACTCTGTGATCATCCAGGACCTGCTGCCCAACCACTCCTACCTATTTAAGGTAATGGCTCAGAGCCAGGAGGGTTGGGGTCCAGAGAGAGAGGGGGTCATCACCATCGAGTCCGCTGTCGACCCCAAGAGTCCCCTCAGCCCCATGCCAGGTACTGATTCTGTTGATTTAATTTCACAGCTTCTTGGATTAACCCACAGACACAGTGACTCAATTTCTTTTTAAGCAGCTATCAGAAGCACAGTGTCTCTCTTCTTATTCTGTCTGTCTCATCTTTCACTGAAGGCTCACCATTTACTCTGAGCACTCCCAGTGCCCCGGGCCCCCTGGTCTTCACCGCTCTGAGCCCTGATTCCCTGCAGCTCAGCTGGGAGAAACCTCGTAAACCCAACGGAGACATCCTGGGCTATGTAGTCACCTGTGAACAGCTGCATGGTGGAGGTGAGGCTTTCAGGAACACATTCATATAGTTGAGTTGTGAATTTTCCAGGTTCCCATAAGCTTGTTAGTCTTTGTTCTGAAAGCATGTTATTTTCTGACGTCCGTTTCTTGTTTCCTCCAGGAGACGTGCGCTCCTTCCAGGTGAACGGCGACAGCGCTGAGACCAGTCTGACCGTCCCAAACCTGACTGAGAACGTCCCCTACAAGTTTAAAGTTCAGGCTCGCACCACACAGGGCTTCGGTCCGGAGAGGGAGGGAATCATTACCATTGAGTCTCAGGATGGAAGTAAGATGAATCCTACTGACAAAGCCTTCAATATGAATGAAACTAAAAACAGCCTGTCTGTGTTTGCATGTTCTCCCCATGTCTGGTCTGCGTGGGTTCTCTCCGGGTGCTCCGGCTTCCTCCCACCGTCCAAAATCATGCGGACTAGGTTGATTGGTGACCCTAAATTGTCCTTAGGTGTGACCGTGACTGGTTGTTTGTCTATGTGTGGCCCTGCGATGGACTGGCGACCTGTCCAGGGTGTACCCCGCCTTTCGCCCAATGCCAGCTGGGTTTGGCTCCAGCCCCCCGCGACCCTGTACGCAGGATAGGCAGTTGACGATGGATGGATGGACAAAAAGTCCGCCTAGTGGCCGCTAGAGCCTGAAAAGTTTATCTCGTCTCACAATATGACAATGGGGATGAACAAAAGCATGTTGATATTTCTCTTAGTGGGACTAAAATAGCAAACTATGTTGTAAGGATGGCACTAGAAGAAAGAGTATAGGGTCCTAAAACAAGACTGTTTCTCCTGTAGGAGCATGAATAGGCCTGAAGGACACTGGAGCAAAGCATTTTCGTTAAAAATGTGTTTATTCTCTCAGGGACATGAATGTGCTCAGTAAATTTCAAGGCAAGTGGAAAGTTTGGCCTGGTGTCGGCACTATAGAGAATGTGTTGATTCATCTCCTGGGGACCGTGAATATTTTTGCAGCAATGTGTGAAAAAACCTGAGGAAAGGTGACCTGTTATGCTTTTCCGTATTTTCTGTCATATCTATATGAAACAATGTCGGATGTTCGTGTTAAACGTGGCCAAAGCTTCTATACATGGTCATTTGCGCGCAGCCCCATCCTGCTGGCAACCACTACCCTTTGTTGAAGTTGAAGTTGTTTAATATGTTGCCAAAAAAGTGCTTTTTCACTTGTGAAGGAAAATTAAGCTTGTTTGGTTTTCCTAAAGAAGACAGCGCCAAAAAAGATTCCTCCTCTGGGGGCCATGAATTTCAGCAGTCGTGGAGAAATATTGACATGACGGTCATCAAAAATCATTAGAAACGGTCCTCTGTGACCAAAGTGACTGACATGTCAACATTTAACTTTGTCCAATATTCTGTTTAGCTGCATCATTTCGGACATTCCAGTAAGTAGCAGTGTAGTAACATCTATATTTCTTTCCTTCCTCGCCCCCTGTAGGCGCTTTGTCTCATTACAACAGCCAGTCAATGGTGAGGAGGGAAGTTTTCCAGATGCCAACAGATGTCAGCACACGAACCAACATCTCCCACACCATGATCAATGACCCCTACTTCTCAGGTACAAATTAAACTTTCAGTTTTGTTCTCCAGAAAAACATAAAAGTATATGCACACATTAATTCCAAGGGCTCTTCTCTACCAGATGGGATGATGACCACACAGCACACAGAGACCAGCGGCC
>NW_024044641.1:0-6737 GCF_014851395.1 Micropterus salmoides
TGAAACACATTTTAAAAAGTTGGTAGATTTTAAAGGTTACAGTTTTTATTAGGTGGAAGGACTAACATTTCAAGTGGTAAACACCACGCTGACATATTAAGTTGATGTGGCGAACATGTTAGCGAAAAAGTTAGCTATGACACACAAAGCAACATTAGCATTCATTTAAAATTGTGTTTCTGGCCATCTGATGAATGTATTCACTGTCCTTACAGGTGTGAGGTTTCTTAGAGAAATATCCGACTATCCGTGTTCACCAGCTAGTTTCTAAATTTTTCTGCCTGCTGTTTGGTGCTGGGTAGGTAGTGCACAGTACCTGCTGCTGCAGGAGGTTGATGAGAAAACCAAAACAGCAAAGTTCCATAAAGGTTAAGGTGGTTGCAGGTTGTCATTCTCTCTGGGTTTTTCACTATGAGCTATACTTTTCACATTACACATTTGATCCATTGTTGATTAAAAAATATTGATTAGTGCAGCTTTAATCTTTTTTGAGTTTAATGTTGCTGTCATTCTTTCCCTCTGTCTTTAGAATCATAACACATTTTGCAGCATTTTCATATTTTTTCAACCACTCCAAACCACCAAACAATACTACTACAGTAAGTAGTAAAGACATGATTACCACAAACAAGTAAGAAGCTTGGCGCTGCAATTTTCATAGAGGGCCGTTGGGTTTGGTGGGAAACCTGCTGTTTTGCAGAAAATCTGGCATGAAACAAATTGTGCTGCTTGGTGCTCTTTGAAAGGTCCAGGAATAAGATATGAAGATATAACAATTAGGCACCATTAAAGGCAGTAAGTTAAATGGTTTTAGACAAGTTAGGCATTTAGACACAGCGGTCAGCTCATCTTCAAATGTTGTTTGCAGTGTGTGTTTTTAGTGTTGAGATAGTGTGCTGCTAACACATTTCTCCCGAAGCATCCATGCAGGGCAATTCAAGTTGTGGAATAAGTGGCAGAGAGTCTTGGTTGAGCAAACACTGCCACTCTGTGGACAGTTAGTTCAATGTATTGCCATACACTGTATGCACAGATTACAGTGTATGAGAGTTTTACTTTGTTTAGAGTAGCAGAGTTTAGTAGTTGAATTTACCCTCTTAGCAATATACATTTTTTCCCCCTTGAGAAGCTTAATTGTTGTTAAAATCATCTTATTCTACAGTCTATCACGGTATCACATATTCTGTAAAGACATGTTCCAGCTCCTCTTTGAGGCTATAGGAGTGAAATATTCAAACATAATACTCCATGTTTTCAAATATTCAGAGTGTTTTGTGTATTATTTTATGCACGTTTTCCCCCCAATTAAACCATATTTTTGAACAATGTCTGGCTGCTCAGCATGAGTTTGTAATGACTTGCCTGCTGATTGCTGACTGGTGAGATGGGTTTAACCCCTTAACGCCGATTGTCGCAAATTCACATCACACCTCTTCCTTTCAGACTGCAGCTAAGATAACGTTTGCATTCCTCAAATGCCTTTTTTTGCATATTCGATACGTACCTAGGAACCTTTTGCAAGCATTGGTTTCTTGTTTATGCCTGTTGTCGCTAATTTGCATCATACCTACATCATACCTGAATTTATATATTTTCTAAGTTCGATAGACAAGTTAACAATTTCCACTTAATTTAACAACAACCTGAAAGCAAGTGAAAACAGATCTTTTTTTTCTTTTTTTTATTGTAAATAAATTCAGGCATCTAGGTATTAAGAGGCAATTTTGTGTACATAGTTCAGTAGTCAAACATTTAAGAAGAGTAATAATGACAGTATTTACACCTCCTGAGACACTGTGTCCTCATGTGTGGACATTAGATTTTGGGCTCCCTGCACTGTATACTTAATTCTGCTTTACTGAGACCTACTGTATACTCCTCCTTAGTGGACAGTTGCCAGTTACCAAAATACACTCATTCGTGGAAAAACAAGATGGCGTCAATATCAACAAATACCTTCTACAGTCGGAACAGACAGCAAAATGGAAAAGAAATAAAGAAATAAATCCTAATAAAATTTTATGGTTCAAACTTGTTCATTTATGCTTACGAACATGTGTTGTTTGACATGATAAAGATTTGACTTTTTTTTTTTTAAAAGCAGGACTATATGTGCTCTAAGTGCTATATACGTTAGCCTATGGGTTGCATTTTCACACATTTGTGTGTGTATTTGCCTTGTAATGCTGTCTGTGCTTGCAATTCACTGTCTGTTAGTGTGTTTGACTGCCCTTACCAAGTGTAATAATAATAATTAATAAAATAATGTATTACATTTATATAGCGTTTTATCATGGAAACTCAAAGCGCTGAACAGTGAAGTGGGGGGGGCAAAGCAAAGCAATGAAGCAAGGCAATGAAGAGCAAGGCAATGAAGAGCAAAGCTGTGAAGAGCAAAGCAGTGAAGAGCAAAGCAGTGAAGAGCAAAGCTGTGAAGAGCAAAGCAGAGAAGAGCAAAGCAGTGAAGAGCAAAGCAGTGAAGAGCAAAGCAGTGAAGAGCAAAGCTGTGAAGAGCAAAGCAGTGAAGAGCAAAGCTGTGAAGAGCAAAGCAGAGAAGAGCAAAGCAGAGAAGAGCAAAGCTGTGAAAAGCAAAGCAGTGAAGAGCAAAGCAGTGAAGAGCAAAGCTGTGAAGAGCAAAGCAGTGAAGAGCAAAGCAGTGAAGAGCAAAGCTGTGAAGAGCAAAGCAGAGAAGAGCAAAGCTGTGAAGAGCAAAGCTGTGAAGAGCAAAGCAGTGAAGAGCAAAGCAGAGAAGAGCAAAGCAGTGAAGAGCAAAGCTGTGAAGAGCAAAGCAGTGAAGAGCAAAGCAGTGAAGAGCAAAGCAGATAAGAGCAAAGCAGTGAAGAGCAAAGCAGAGAAGAGCAAAGCAGTGAAGAGCAAAGCAGTGAAGAGCAAAGCAGAGAAGAGCAAAGCAGATAAGAGCAAAGCAGTGAAGAGCAAAGCAGTGAAGAGCAAAGCAGAGAAGAGCAAAGCAGATAAGAGCAAAGCAGTGAAGAGCAAAGCAGTGAAGAGCAAAGCAGAGAAGAGCAAAGCAGAGAAGAGCAAAGCAGTGAAGAGCAAAGCAGTGAAGAGCAAAGCAGAGAAGAGCAAAGCAGTGAAGAGCAAAGCAGAGAAGAGCAAAGCAGTGAAGAGCAAAGCAGAGAAGAGCAAAGCAATGCAGAGCTTTTCAAAAGTACTTCCTGTTCAAAGTCAATGTTTAGTTTTTTATACCTTCCTACTTATCCCAAATAGCCAAGAGAAATTAAAAATGCACACAGAATCAAAGGTCTTAGGATGATACAAAAAGATGCATGATAAATGCTCTGTATAGCGCCTTTCTAGTCTTTTTGACCACTCAAAGCGCTTTTACACTACATCTGCGGCGGAACAGCTGCCAGGGGCAATTTGGGGTTCAGTATTTTGCCCAAGGACACTTCGACATGCAGCCTGGGGGAACCAGGATTGAACTGCTGACCTTCCGATTAACAGCCAACCCGCTCCACCTCCTGAGCCACAGCCGCCACATCATGGACACACAGTTATCATGACCATTAGATATAAAGTAAGCAACACAAACCTTCTGTTTTCAGAATAGAAGGTATTATATTTAAAAAGACAATGACTGATTGAATGAAATTCTTATAATTATTAATAGTGCAACTTCTGGGAAGGTAAACCTCCACCTTAGTGTTGCAGGGATTCTAGGAAGACAGACTGCACTTTCTGTTGAGATCATTTTTAATACATGATCAGAATTAGTTTAGACTGACACCAGGAACACCACTGTTTTCCCCAGGTGGTTTGGTCTAAAGCTGAACTCAGCAATTTTCAAAGAGCCTGCTGAGGTCAAAAAACGTCAAAGAGATGGGTATATGTAGAGAAGTAGCTCCGTAAGAGGGAGGCATTTTGGATTTGTACATTGGGCACTTGACACCTGAGAGATATTAGACTTAAGTCATTTTGTAATTCACTGGGAAAACGTACAGGTTTCACCTTTTGAGATTAAATATTGTATTTTAGTTTAGTTGTTGTATATGTTGTAGGTATGTTGTAATATGTGTTTTGTAATTGTTTATTTTAAGTAGATTCTCTTGGAAATGTCAGTATCCACTAGGGTAAATATTGTATTTTATAAAATAATAATAAAAAAATAAAACAAAACAGAAGCATTGTCAGTTTCTACTTTTACAAATACAACCCCTCACACAATTTTGATGATTACTGGTAGAGTATTAAAGATTTAGTTGATATGTTTCAACTTGTTTATACACATATTTTACATACAGTAAATACACTCAAATGCTGTTGCAGATTTTTCTCTTTAAAGCTGGACATTTTGGACAACAAAACAATCTCCACTGACTCATCACTGTCTGAAGGCAGGCAGCAGAGTGGAAAGATTCTGAAAGGCCCTCCACTGTTCCTGTAAGGTTTATTTACAGGTCACAGATTCAGGCTTTAAAAACATTTTCATACCCACTACAAAAGCTCAGCTCAATACCAAAAATACTTCGCATCACATACAGGACCTGCACCTCACTTTCCTGGCAATATTTTATTGCATTTGGGCTTTAAAGGCACTTTATTATTAATTGCGTCTTTACTTTGTATCCACTATACTGGATCAAAAACAGCAGTAGGAAATTATTTTAGAAATAACTTTTGGTCCTATTTGCTAAAACTGTTACAAAATTCTCATAGTACATGAGACAGATAACACTGTAAAATAATTTTCCCCCCATTCCTGGGTAGTAAGTTTTATTTCTTAATTGCTTACCTCAAAAGTACAGAACATAGCTGTTCCCAACAAACTTTGCTTTAGCTCTGACAAATTGTCCACCAGTGGCTCCCATTTGGCATTCCTTCCCACAGAGAACCAAGGAAAAGAATGCTAAAGTAGTCGGACTACATTACAAAGTGATGATATCGTAGTTTTATAGCCATAAACACATATAACATAGTCCTAACACATTAGTAGTAATGTGCAATAGCTCCTATTTGAAACTTTCCCTTCTTGCCCTGTCTGACCTTACACAGTCAGAGAGCTACACAGCCGATTATCATTATCATCAACAGACGGAACACACCCGCAGGAGAACAGATCAGTGTCTGCATAAATCATCCTCATCAAGGCTATTCTGTATATTCTGATGTTGTGGGAGAGGTGGAGGGCAGAAGGTGTGGGTTGTGTAAACCCTGAAAGGAGCCACTGAATCTTTCATGATCCTTTGATGTTCGATGTATGCGTTGCCTTTATGGCACTAAAACTACCACAGCGGCAGGAGAAAGTCTTAACAACTAGGTGTTACATAATAGCTCAAAGGGTCCATTCACTTTGGTCCATTAATTGGAAATATTTCCATTATGTTTCTACACTGATATGCTAAAAAGCTTTGCTTCAAAGACGTGTAATTAACATAGTCAACAGCTCCCAGCAAGGTACGAAGTGCTCCAGAAACTAGACATGAAAGCAGTTTGCCCACAGCCACTGCAACAGATGTTTCTTAGATCCCAACTTACAAAATATTTAAGAGTAAACGAATATGGTTCAAATGATATTGATGAAATTTACTTTATAGATAAACCTGAACACACATCTTAATGGCTCTAATAGACTTTGTCATGACTGGATAAATACCAGGCAAAGCAAGAAACTGTATGGGGCACCAGAACCAAAGGAGCCCTAAATAAACAGGTTGACTGTGTATTTGGTCTTTGGTATTTTAATTGTTAAGGAATTTGCACCACTAAAGTCCAATATCTGTTAAGGGACTGTGCAAAAATTATTGGAGAGGAGGGCTAAACCTTATGCCATGCTGGCAGCGTGGCTCTGGGGATGTCAGCCGGTTGTTTGGTCGGTCCACATCTTTGGGCCAGCCTGACAAGCACTGAATGGATTGACTAGAAATTTTGTGCCTACATTCATGGTCCCCAGATGATGAATCTTTCTAACTCTGGTGATCCCCTGATCGATTAGTAGGATATTAGATAACCAGCTACCTTCGCTACAAACATACACCAATAAAAGAAAGCCACCAAACACTTATTCAATCACTCCAAATAAATCGTATTGTATTCAAAGTCAAACAATAATCCACCATATGGTTAGTATACAAACACAAAATCTTACATTTCCCTTAAAGCAATAAAGAACTTTTCAAATATATCATGCATATACCCAAAATTAACTGTCCACAATTCAAATGATAAAGAAAGCTGACAAGTCCTCCAACTTGAGGAGGAGGGGGTTGAGTGGTGTGTGTGGATGTGTGGGTGTTCAGATGTGTGTGTGTGTGTTTCGGGGGAAATCAGGCAGTTAAGTCCATTGAACTCAAAAGGTAGCAGTCCAGTTCAGTTCCTTGAGTTCTGGTGTGAGAGAGGCGAGTGTGTAGGTGTGTGGGGTTAGTCCAGTTTAACTGAGTTCCATTGAGAGGGGAATACGGGTGTAGGTGTGTGTGGATGTGTGTAGTTCAGTTGAAATGGGGCAGAAGGTAAAGTCCTGCCTATAGCTGGGCAGGAGGATAGAGTAGCCATGAGAGTTAAAAGGAGGAAGACTTCCACCAGGACAAGGAAGCTCCAGGCTGTAACCGAGCAGGTTGAAGAGCATGTTAACATGGTTGTCCCCACCCACTCCAGGGTTCAGCACAGTTTCCAACAGTCCTTTGTTGCTCTTTAAGGTCACAAAGTCTGGCCAGCTCTTGGTACCACTGCTTCTCCAGCACTTCTATATGCACTTTAATTCACTCCAAGGCCAGGATGCC
>NW_024044642.1:0-20633 GCF_014851395.1 Micropterus salmoides
GTTTCAACATAATGTTTGATTTCCATCTTAAAATGTAGTAATGTAGTAATTGTGGTTTCTTCTAAGACTATTTGCACCATTGTGAATATAATATTTTCCATATAAAATAAAGAGTTCAAAAGATATTCATTTACAATCAATATCAATATTGTCATCATAAAATTATGACTCTTTCCGCAAATTAATAGATGAACCAGTCAGTAGGTAATATTCTAGTAATATTCTAAATCCAACCAAAATCATTTTGTACAAATACAATCATAAATAAATGACAAATGGTTTCAGCCTTATGGTTGCAAAACGTACATTTTTCCACAATATCATTCTGAACCTTGAAATAACCTGGTTCACAGGATAAATCGAATGTATAATTTAAATGAAATTCTTCTTTGTTGGTTAGACAATATTGCTTTGTAATATTGTAATAATGTAATATTTTCAAATCTAGTTGCAAAATAGCTCTGCAGACATCCCAGGTAAAATGTGCAGTTTCTGAGATGACACGGGTAACGTGCTGGAGGCGGGACTTCCGCTGCTGAACGCCGTGTCTGTCCTGTGATTGGTTGAAATTTCAGACACCCGGAAAAACGTTTCACAAGAGCGAATTTTTCAAATCGAGAAGAGGCGCTCTTGTGAGCAACGGAGAAGTTTACCAACACAAACAATGCAGAAAACAGGGTGAGCATTACCATCTTCCACATTTAGCTTTAACAGATTAAAACCTACGCAGTGTGTGAAAACGTTGCAAAACTTTTCAGGTATCTAACGGAACCTAGCCGTTGTTCTTTAGAAAAAGAGTAACGTTAAATCAGGGTAACGACAAGGATTAGCCTCCTAATGTTAGCACAGATAGCTGTCCAGCCAGCTAACGTTAGCTGACTCTTAATATTGGTGTTTAAGCTCAGCATTCAGTTTTCAACTAACGCTGTTATTCATATCATATTTCTGTGAAATGGCAAACATGTTTTGGTTATCTTAACGTTAACGTGGCAAATGTAATGTTCATGTTATCATACCAACACCTGTGAATTGCCGTTAGAAAGTAACACCTGAGCTCGCTTAACTTACCTGGTTATCGTAGCAGGGTTTTTTTATTATTTATTTTACTAGGAAGTCCCATTTAGATCAGAAAATATTTTAAGCAACATAAACATGTAATAACAGTTAACTGAAAAGAAGTTAAGGTTAAGCGACAGAGTAAAGTAGGCACGCTTCACACTAAGATATATGGCTAAAAGTATGGGGACACATGTGCACAGATGTACTGTTGGTCTGGTTTGGCCTCTTATGATTTGGCTTTGGCCGTCCTGTCTTTACATGACAATCCACAGAACTATAAAGAAATATTTTTCTGACTTTGGTGTGAAAGAGCTTGCACAGAGCCCTGACGTCCACCCCATCCGGTAGAGCTCCTGCATGAATAGGGCCCTAGTGTGAGAGACAGTAAGGTTCAGGTGTTTTTTGGCCATGGTAAGGTAACATACTTGGTGAATTATCTGTACAGACATGTATCTAACAATACATTTAATGTAGGATACGTTTTTTTTGTTTGTTTGTTTGTTATATTGACTGTATCATCACTTACAGCAAAGGGAAGACTCCACGGAGGCCTGGCCAAAAAAAGGCAACCAACATAGAGAAAGATCCTGTTGGGGTAAGTTAACACAGATTACTTTGTTATTTCTCAAAGTGAAGCAATATCACAAAACGGTCGCAGTAAAAGGGCATCATGTTTGCCTATTTAAGCCCTCAGTAGAAATTAAAGGAAAATTTACCCTAAAACAAAAACTTACATTGTGCTAATCTAGTGATTCTTACAAACGCAACATATCAAGACACGTCAGAAGGTGATGCTTTTTGAAGACATTGTAGGCTCATAGAGTCTTTGAGGTATCAAATGAGGTTGATTTTAATGTGCTTCTACCAGCTCTTTTGTGCTGTTCAACTTATGGACAGACTTCAAATCCATATATACATATGTCAAAAGTGAGCTGTACAGATTTGGCCTAGAATTGTTTCAAGAATGTATTTAATGTTGTGTGTATAGGTATATTGCCGTATACGTCCACTTGGAGCAGAAGATGAGGAATGTTGTGTTGAGATGATCAGTAGCTCCACAATTCAGCTACATGCTCCTGATGGCCTTAAAGCCAACCGTAATGGGGAATACAAAGAGGTAAGTGTGTTGTAGTGGTATTCAGCAGAGGCCGGACACTTTTTAAGACACAAATTAATACATGATAATAATTATGGCTCTCACTGTATATTTTCTATTGAATGGCATTTACATGTACCGTATATTCTGTCTTTGTTTATTGTTTAGACACAGTACTCCTTTAAAAAAGTATTTGGTATTAATACCACGCAAATGGAGCTGTTTGAGGATGTTGCCAAGCCACTGGTAGATGATCTTATTCGTTGTAAGAATGGTAAGTGAGTTTCGAGTTTTTGAAGCATAAAATGTTTGATGTTTATTGTATAGAATCCCATAAATGTACTTTTTATTCTCTCTATTGCTGAAAGGATTAGTTGGTCAACAGAAAATTGAAAACAAATTTTGAAAATTGATTATGTTTATCAAGCAAATGTCTAAACATTTGCAAATTTCACCTTCACAGATGTGACATGGCTACTTTTTTTTATATAATTTTAAATTAAAAAACCTTGGGGTTTTGACTGTTACACATGTTGTAAAACATCAATTAAAAGCCTAAGCCTCCAATTAGACACCTATCCCTTTTACTGGCCTGGGGTGGCTATGTGTTTTGACAAAAACCGTAAGAAGCCTGGTCTGGTTTTCAAAGAAGTTCTCTAAATGTATTAAACCTCTTAAAGCTCACTGGGTTGCCTGCTTGAGCTAGCTAAGGTGCTTAGATCACTCGTACAAATATAAGTGTTTACTTTTGTCAGTAGGGACATGCTGCACGTTAGTTTGGTTGGATTCTCCACAGTTCAGTGGTTAGTTCATTTTACAGAAATAATGAGCACCAAAGTATAATTCATAAACAAGAGAGACAAAAAAAAGTTGACTCCCTACCTTTGAAGTGGTCAAAGTCCAAATATGTGTCCATTCCTCAATTATTTATATTCATTTAGTCCATAAGGGTCCACATATCAAAAGTATCAAAGCGTTTTTTGAAGTTAAAATAACCTTTGGATTTCATCATTTCTAAGGTAGTCTCTGTCTCTCGGTCTCTCTTGCTAAGTTCCCACATCATGCACTGAGGTAAATATTTAGCTTACCTAGCATTCGCCATAAAGTATTGGGTGTTGCCCCCTTTTTGCAACGATTCATGGCTCTCTCAGCTCTTCTATAAAACCAAACAAACGACCACACTTCAGATTTAGTCCTCTGAGGACTAGGCTGAAAAATCTCCGGAGAATTGTCACTTTCTTCTGTCATGTTGTCATTGACCTAAAACAAACCCATCTTAGGCGCCCATATCTGGGAGATTGTTGCTAGCTTCAGTTAATGCTGGACAGTATTACTGTAAGTAAGCGGAGTAATTGAATATGGTTTCAATGATAATTAAAATTTGTAACCGTATCACTGGTAACTGTTTCATCCCTGTTTTACAATGTATATCATATATCACTGACATCAGCTCTAATCCTCTCTGAAAAGTGGTTATGTATTTGTTATATTCTATGTTCATAGGTCTGCTATTTACATATGGTGTTACTGGAAGTGGTAAGACCTTCACCATGACCGGCTCACCTGGGGAAGGTGGACTCCTCCCCCGTTCTCTAGACATGCTCTTCAACAGCATCAGCCCCTTTCAGGCAAAAAGATTTGTAAGACTTTCATTTGTTGGTGTTTTGCGTACTTGGTTTCTAAAATAAAAGATTTCATTTTTGGAAATGTTTTTACTTGAACCTTAACTTTAACCTTCATCAGGTGTTTAAACCAGATGACAAAAATGGCATGGAGATCCAGGGTCAAGTTGACGCTCTCCTGGAGAGACAGAAGCGAGACAGTCAGCAGTCAGTGCCTAAAACACCATCCTCCAGGTAGCTTCAAGTCATTTTATTTTACTTTTTACTTTTCTAGTCTGTGGTGTTCACTCAAGTACTGATAAAATTGAAAGAAACAGACTTTTTAAAGTACATTTTGACTGATGCTAATCTTATTGCTTTTCTTTGGGTTTGTTCTTTTAGACAGAAGGCTGACCCGGAATTTGCGGATATGATCAGCCCAGAGGAAGCATGTAAATCTGAGAATGTGGATGAAGACTGTTGTTACAGCGTTTTTGTGTCCTACATTGAGGTTTACAATAACTATATCTATGATCTCCTCGAAGATGCTCCGTTTGACCCAATCAGATCAAAGTAAGGGGTAGCATAAATGAGTGAATGCTATTTGAAACACAATGTTGAGGGATTGTCTGCACAGTAAGGCTGAACGATTAATCGATTTGAAATCGAAATTGCAATTTGAAAGAACGCGATTAGCTAATCGTGAAGACTGCGATTAAAATGTAGATGAATTATACAGTGCATCTGACCCATCTTTAAACAGTCATGCAGTTGCAAATTCATTCCGTTGTCATCCTTGTGTGACAGATCGCCTCCTGTTACGGTCCTACTTACCAGTCAGAGCGGGCACAGGACATGTACATTTTACAACAACAAACGAAACATATGATAAAGGCGCCAGCTGAACCGACACAGACAGTGGCTGTTCTGCGATTTTTGTCTGGCGTCAACTCACACTGAAGTGTTTCAGCAGCGGAGCGTTTAGATTTTGCTTATTTGTTCAGTTGTCCTTGATTTTTGCGGCTTGATTTTTGTGCTTCTAATATGCTTAAGTAGGCTACGTAGTTAAATTGTGTCTTCTTTTTTTTTTGGTCTGTTTTAACTGTTTATTGTTGATGTATGATTGGGAGTCTGCACGGGGTGTTTTTATTTTGAAAATTGACCGGATTCTCTATGCCGTTCTGTGTCTGACTTCCTGCCTGTTTCATCTGCTCTGTGCTGCTTGACGCGGCTTCTGGAAGTGAATATTAAACTTTAGCAAAACTTCAATAAAAACATCGCAAATTTTCCCCAAATCATTCAGCCCTACTGTACAGTTTATTTTTATCCATTATTTGTGGGGCTGTTGATGCATTAGATGGCTCTGTCCACACATTGAGTTGTGTTACACAGCTACCCAACTGCACCCACACAGCTAAGCTCTACTAATGCGCACCACAAATGTCTTTCTAGTAGCTGTTCAACCACTTGCGTTCCATTTATATTCATAGAGAGAGAAAAAGTTTTTGATTGTTCACAAGATGCACTTTAAAAATCCTGTTTTTGTTAGGTGGCTTGGTGGCGGCACGCCTGTACGGAACAATGAGTTCATGTATGTGGCCAGTAAACGTGCATTACACAGTACTCTGTTTATTTGTAGTCGTAACTTGGCTGTAGCTGATATATTGTGTAGGTCATCAGTGCATTTCCATCCTTTTAATCCAAACCCCTATAAATAGCATAGGTGTAGCTTTCTAGCTTTGTGTTATTTTGGTCGCTGTTGTCTTTAAAGATTGGCTCCCTGAATGGCTAAAGCTTGTGTGCAAACCCAGTGTGCATGTGTTTGTAGCCCTAAATGTGCTTCTCTGTCTCCCTAAATTGTATTTTATTTTTATGTTGACACTAACATCAAGTATTTGTCATTTTAGCTTTTGCTCCTTGTCTTACTAAAGTGAAGCATCATTGTGTTACATTGCTTATGTATGTTGATTATTTTCATAAACTTTTTTCAGACCACCTCAATCTAAGAGTCTCCGTGAAGATCAGAATCATAACATGTATGTGGCTGGATGCACGGAAGTTGAAGTAAAATCTACAGAGGAGGCTTTTGAAGTCTTTTGGAAGGGTGAGTGGTTATAATAACTCTCTATATTTGTATTATATTGCATGTTATCATGTGTGTTCCCCTAATACGCATACCAATTTTAATCTCAAAGTTTTTTTAAGGTTTTAAACTGTTTTTATTCCTAATTTCTGTCTTCTTGATGATGGAATCCATAAAAAATAGTTGAACATAATGATTATTAAAAAGAGTTTTACTAAATGTCTGTATTACACACAGAGAGGCAGCCATGACTTTTCTTTGGTATAATGTCCATGCAGAGCTGATATGTTGCACAGCAATTAATCAGTTGTCTTTATAAAGAAATGTTTTGACCTCCTATTTTTTTTCTGCTGTTTTCTGTCTCCAGGACAAAAGAAAAGGAGGATAGCCAACACTCAACTCAATCGTGAATCCAGTCGCTCCCACAGTGTGTTCACAGTGAAGCTGGCCCAGGCACCACTTGATGCTGATGGGGACCACATTCTACAGGTGACAAGTTACACATTAAAATGTATTTGTTTTTCATGACACATGTATATTCAAAGAAAGCTAGCTTTTTCAATGTAAGCTTAAAAAGCACGCCAAATAAGTACACATTACTCCAGCTCGTATTTGGTGATTGCTGACAGTGTCATTAAATTGCAGGACAAAAACCAGGTGAATGTGAGCCAGCTGTGTCTGGTTGACTTGGCAGGCAGCGAGCGCACCAGCAGAACCAAAGCAGAGGGAAGCCGTCTCCGTGAAGCAGGTCAGTTCGTTCCTTACTGTGGGCTTCTCTAAAGTCAACCAGAGGCTTTTTCTTTGTATCTGCAGATTTTCAATGTATTTAGTAATAATGTCCGTTTAGACACTAAATGTCTCAAGTAATGTCTAATCTACATCTCATTTACAGGTAATATTAACCAGTCCTTGATGACACTGCGCACATGTATGGAAGTGTTGCGTGAAAACCAGATGTGTGGAACTAATAAGGTTGGTGTTTTATTACTTGTTCATCATTGGTTTTATTTTTATCTAATATGAATCTTTAGTCTTATCATTGATACATTTCCAGTAGGTGCAGTTTCACTGAGCTTTTATTTTATTCCAGATGGTGCCATACAGGGACTCTAAAGTTACCCTTCTGTTTAAAAACTACTTTGATGGAGAAGGAAAAGTCAGAATGATTGTGTGTGTCAATCCAAAAGCTGATGATTATGACGAAACTATGGTAAGACATTGTATTTGTGTTGCAGGATGGTTTGAATGTAAATTGTTATCTCTTTAATCTCACTTGCTTTCCTGGAAAAACTATTGTAAGAGCTGGCTGCCATCAAACCACAATAGGAAATATCTATATCGCCCAAATATACAGATTTCCTCCATGATTACTGTTGACGCTTTGAAACTCAGCTGTTTCCCTAAAAACATAATTTTTAAGGAAGTAAGGGAGCATACTTCTGATAGTATTGCATTGTATGTTCTGCAGCTGGTAATGCGCTTTGCAGAGATGACCCAGGAGGTGGAGGTGGCACGCCCCGTCGACCGCCCAATCTGCGGCCTTGCTGCAGGACGCAGACACAGAAACCAGGCCTTCAGAGATGAGCTGTCACGTCACCTGGAAGAGCGAGGAGGCCCTAGTGATGCAGGTAATTCAACCTCAAGTCTGTACTTGTGCTCATGTCATGCTGTTTTCTTATGTTAAATATGGAGTTTAGAAATGCAGCTGTTTTATTTACTCTGTGTAACTAATTCTACACAAACTTTTTCGTGACTTCTCATTCACACAGTAGATGACCCCATTCTGCTGACTCAGCTTATGGAAAGCCTTCCAGCCCTGCCTTCTTGTGAGCTGGTGGACCCAGCTGATGATCAGACGTTACCCCGCCTGATTGAGGTCCTGGAACGGAGGCAACATATCCGTCAGATGATGACAGAGCAGTTACACAAAACTGGTACAGGCCCATTTTCTACAGCAAAAATAATTGTCTGGTGTAGTAGAGTATTTCTGATTTTAGGCAGCAGTGGATGAATACATTTATTCAGCACAGCAATGACATGTCATTTTTAGAAGGCAACATTTATTCAAAATATGGCTGACCACATCAGTTAATGAGAGTGGTAGTTGACTCCCATTCCAGTCTAATCACTGAACTGTGATATTTTTTGTTGTATGCAGGAAAAAGGACCATTTGTCACTATGAAGTTGAGTTTAAAAACATTTCAAGCTAAATAAAAACTGCTTAGATGAATGCTTTTTCTCCTACAGCCAGTACACTAAAGTCCATGCTTCAGCAGTTTGACGGTCAGCTCAGTGCAAAGGAGACCTACTTACATGATCAACAAAGCAAACTGTGCGAGAAAGACAAAGTCATCACCAACCAGAGGACGGAGATAGAACGATTAGAGAAAAAATCCACAACTTTGGAATACAAGGTGTTGTCTCTTTGACTTAGAAAACTCTCATTCTACTCTTCTCTACATTTGGTTTACAACATTTTAAACATGCTTATAAAAGTAAGGACATGTGAATTCACTCTCTCCCTACTGGTCCCCCTCTTCAGATCGATATCCTGCAGAAGACAACAGATATGTATGAGCAGGATACGCGTTCACTTCGGCAGGAGCTGGAGACCCGGGATCAAAAGCTGCAGAGAGAGCTGTCAGAGAGGAGGCGCATGGAGCAGCGAATGCAGGGCATGGTGACAGACACCAAACTCAAGTGGGAGAAGGAGTGTGTAAGTGGAATTACGAACAGTGGCCCTGCTGTTTAGTAACATTTGGTATGTGTCTTGGGGGTTGCACATACTTCAATACTACATTGATGCCATACTGTCCACTTTAGAGATATTGCCTGTTTTGTGTTCCAAACTATCGTTATTATATTGGCTTTAAAAATCCACTATCGGTAGACCTCTAGTGTGAACTGTGGAAAAAAATCCAGTTTATACTCATCCCTGGCTTTGTAAATGGGGAAGCAAATAAAGTGTCAGACTGAGCCACACAACACTATTCCAGCCATTATTTGTATGTCAGATAAAGGTAAATGACTTGCCCACGGACATTCAGCTTACTTTCTTGTTCCCCAAGACATGCTGTTGTTGTGTTGTTTGCTATAGTAGCAGGAAATTTGTGATTATCGCTGTCTGGAGCTGGTGTGCTCGCTCTGGGAATGTCTCTCTGCATGTTGGCTTCGCAGCAGATGTTTTACCCATCGTTGTGGCCCCTGCTCTGAAGTCATTCTGCTCTGTGTGTGGAGCTCAACCTGCCCATGTGCAAAAAAAGCACTAACAGAGCAGAAGAGAGAAAGGGGAAATGCAGAGAGGCAAAAATCAAAACTCAGTTTACATCCACACTACTATGTTTTTGTTTTAAAACACAACACATTTACACCTGCCGTCCAGAATAAAAAGGCAAATCCGAAGACCTAAACAGAAGTTTGAAAACACTGCTGAGCCTGTTTTCGTTTTAAACCCTGGGGCAGTGTATTATTGCAGACAGGCGAAAACATAGGACTTTGGAAATGATGACACAGACACTCACAGCTTCCTGATTGGGTCTTATAATTCATGCAAAGCAAAAACACAATGCTAGTGACAATGTTTTTGTTTTGGTATGTTTATTAAAATATTTTTACTGTGCAAATAACACTTTAACACTTGTACTGTTCATATCGCTGTATTTGCTTTCCGCTCCCACAGTCGCTTTGTACTCTTGTGTTACTTTTGGTAACACTTGCACCTTATTGATGGTCCATGCAAAAAATCTATGGTGTGGTTATTTGCCAATGCTATTCTTCGTTCTTCTGTAGTAGTACTTTTTTCTTTCACTAAAACTTCTGCACTCGCATACCCAATGTACGGGACGGCCATTTGTGTGTTTTCAGTCGTTTTAATCAATTCTGAAATGCAGGTAAAACGCTGGTGTGGACGGAGATAGTAGTGTGGATGTAAACTCAGAGCTGGGTTTTCAGTGGCGTCGCTAGTGCCCAGCCAAAGGCTCCGCATTCTCGGAGTAATTATTGGCTGAAATTTTAATACCAGAGCAAGGATTACATTTTCTTATCAACCAATAATATTTCGACCACAAACCATGCATCCCTAAAAATAAAAAAATTCTTCAAAGAACAAAAAAGCCTGAGACAGATGATCCCTTGTCCTCACTTTATTTACTATGTTTTGCTCCTCAAACCCTCATCAGGTAAAATTCTTGTTAATTTAGAAAGCAGAAATGTGAGCCACTATACCTCAAGAGAATTTTTTCGTATTGGATTAAATGATGAGACTGTGACTAAATATTTCCCCCTGGTGTTTTCCAATTAGGAGAGGCGAGTGAACGCCAAGCAGCTGGAAATGCAAAACAAGTTGTGGGTAAAGGATGAAAAGTTGAAGCAGCTCAAGGCCATAGTGACTGAGAGCAGTGCCGGCAGCTGTTCCACTGAGCGTCCAGAGAAGCCTGAGAGGCCTTCAAGGGAGAGAGATTGCATCATAGCTCAGAAGAGGTCCGCCTCACCATCACCACGTCCTGTGAGTTATTTATTCTCTAATATTGCCTGTTTCATCAGTGTGCACTTCACCACTCTCTTAAGAAACTTTATTTACTGTGGTAATTTTGCATGCTACTAATTATTGTCATAATCTTAAACTTGAATTCTAAAATTTCTATGCTCACTGTGCACAGCAGCTTCTATTACTAGAACTGGACTGGACATCTATTACTTTATTGTGTATTTGCATAGCCCCTAACATCCACAATGCTTGGCCCCACTCCCTCGTCACTTTTCAGGACTTCAGCCAAACTCCTACTCACCAAAATCGAGCCAGTATTAGGGCAGTTCAGGACCCTTACCCCACCTCCACCTCTACCTCCACCATCTCCTCCTCTTCCTCCTCCTCCTTCTCTTCAGCGTATCCTTCAGTAGCCTCCTGTATCTCTGATTGGGAGCAGAGGTTCCCTGTAGACTCAAACAGCCAAGCTAGGCACACGGGAACTCCGCAGTACAGGAGCCGGACTCCTGCCCTATGCCACGGCACCAGCAGCGTGGGTCGCAGGAGAGGCCAGCGCTGGGCCCCAGACACCGAGGCCCCCGCTACGACTCTTGTCCATGGGCTAGACCTTGAGGCAGGCACAAGGGTTAGTGTGTGTGTTAGAACCTAGATGTCCTTGAGAATATGTTTAGTTTTTCTCTGTGTACCTGTAGTTTAAGCCTTGCCTTAGTGTGGAACTGCATCTAGTAGAAGTGCTGCATCAGTGTAGGCTATCCAGACAGACTGATCTGTTGTGCTTGTCTCATCTTGACTTGCATCTGAATTCTTATGTGTATTTATATCTTGTTTGTAGTTCTTTCTATGGCCAGCTGCTCTCTAGAAATGCTTTTTCCTTGCACACATTTTCAGTAGCATCAGTTGACAATAACTGACCATCACCACTAAAATGTCTATGAAGATTCTCAGTCATCCAGGTCATAGTTATCAAGGTTAACAGTTGCCCTTGATTTTAACCTTCGTTGGACACCACTAAAATAAAGACACACAGATACCAAAAAACAATAATGTAGCAGCAGCAGTATTTAAAATGACTGAATATTTTATTTTTATCTAACCAGTATTCATTAAAAGTACTTATATCTCTGCCACTTTTCAACACAAAGTAACTCCCTTGCGTGTCAGTACCTTTCTCTTGTTGTAGTTGAGTGAGTAAGTAAAATGTATTTAATATAGCACCTTTCACAGAGCAAGTCAAAGTGCTTTACAATGATAAAATCAAACAATCATAACAATAAACAGTGGAGCAATCAGACAATCATACATAATCATCAAACATTATAAAGGCATCAATCAATACAATTAATGTATTTGTGTATATTAACAGGCGCATAAATCAAAATTAAGGCATTTTGTATTTTAAAGAGAACATGAATATTTAAAAGTTTACAGGGAGACAAAGGCCTGTTTTAAATTAAAAAAAAAAAAAAAAAAGTCTTCAGCTGATTTTTGAATGCTTCGACTGAGACCTCAGAGCGTAGATCTGACGGAAGAGTATTCCACAGTGTTGGTGCAAACACTTGGAAAGCACAGTCACCTCTAGTTTTGAGACGTGCATGCGGTACAGCTCATAGGCCATGTTCTGAGGATCTTAGTGGTAATATACGGGTGCAGCATGTCGGAGATGTACCCGGGTGCCTGACCATGCAGCGCTCTGTATGTTAAAACAAGCACTTTGAATTGAATCCTAAATTTAACAGGGAGTCAGAAAAATGCACATTTCTGTATAACCTTTACTCTTAAAACAGACCCCTCTGAACAACCAGAGACCACACTATCTCTGTGTGCTGTCTGCTTGCATATCCATCTCACCTTTTTTACCCCTGACCAGTTTGCATGCCTGTTAATGAAAATATGTATTGCTGGAAGGCCAGAATATTGTTTGGGATGTGATTTAGAGTCTGTGTGGACGGATACAATGCCACCACCACCCACCCAAAATGTAAAAAATTATATCCAAAGGGACATGCCCTGTCCTTCTTGAACTTCCAATAGTACATTTATTTTCAATATACAACCTAACACTTTCTAATGATCGACCATCACTACTAACCCCACCAAACATTTAATGATCCCTGCTGGTGTCACATGTGGGTAACTTCCTGGTTTGTCTTTCTCGCACTGGGATCACCAGACGGCCCCTCCAGTTCGTCCAACGCACAGACGCTCACATTCTGCGGGTGGGGAGAAATGGGTAGACCACAAACCACCTTCTAATTTGGACCTAGACACGGTCATGCAGCCAATCATACCCAATGCAATCAAGGTGTCGACCCCGAACGAGAAAGCTCTGTCTAAATGTCACAAGTATGTGCTTAGACATCAAGAGCTTGCCTCAGACGGGGAGATCGAGACCAAATTGATCAAGGTAAAATTACATAATTGCTTAATTTTAGACTTCTGATGATTTTAAATCTTGCATGAACTTGATTTTGATTTAATCACATCTGTTAGATTTCACATTGCAATCCTGTTTCAGATATTTATGGGACAGTGCTACCTTTTTCACTGTTGATTGTAAGTATGTGTTTCTTCCTGTATTCTCGTTTGGACATTTGTGAGGTTTGTTTTTTTTGTTTTTTTCACTTCCTCAGGGCAATGTTTTTAAGACCAGAGGCGGAGGACAAGCTGTGCAGTTCACCGACATTGAGACACTAAAACAAGAGTGCCCAACATCATCAAGGTACAGTATTTGCCCAAGTAATACAGGTTGTGATATGTATGTGTACAGAGCAGTATGCCATTAGCTATGAGACAGTAACAAAATAATGCATTTACTGTTATAATACTGTTACTAAATGCTCCATACACCTAGTTTTGGTATATTTGAGCACCATGTCAGGATTTCAGGTCCAACAATAATCTTGAAAGGTAAAGTTAAAAGTAACTTGTTTTTTTGTTTGTCAATAAATTAGTATAAACATGTATTTAGGCTCCACACCCTTAAAGTCTCTGCAGCAAGATACCTCTGCAACAGAGCCAGTATAGTGTCTTTTAGCAGGGCTGTGTAGTAGTTTTCTTATGATGCGCTTGGTAGAACATTTTTGCGAGCAAAAAAATGTCTTAATGACAGGTCAGTTGTCGAGCCATTTTGGCATATATGGTGATTTGCTAAATTGTTGTTAAACACATGCTATATGTTCATGGGTCATGCAGAAGTTATTTTTGTTTTTGAAATTGTCTTTTTGGAACTGTTGATTGGGTGGGTGAGTAATTTCAATGCGCATGGGCAGTAGGAAAAAAGTCACACGGGAGAATTGACGAGAGATCTGCAAGAGCCCTGTATTGTAACAAGTTTTTGACCGTGTTACGCAAAATGTTTTTGAGTAACTTGGTGGACTGGGCTGGTAATGGACCAAGCCTTTTGTATACTCTGAATTAAAAAGGTACACTCAAACCTTTGCTTGACTCTTTAGGATTTTTGGGTACATTGGGTACTCCTGGGGTGTGTATATTGGGACACACATGGGTAGACACGCGTCAGGCTGGGATGGACTTCTTGCAGAATAGTGGCCTTGGACTTTCTCATTGAAAACGCCCACGATAGTTGTCATTTAGTTCATGTTAACACCTGCAGAGATTTCAGAGAGTTACAAATTAATCCAGCCACTATCTCTTATATGATAAATGTCCGCAAATTCCAGTAACATCAATTGGGAGTTATTTGAAAAATGGAGTTCAAGTTGGGCAAATCCTTCATATGTTTTGTCCAAAGAACTGACGAAGCCCCTTTTTGTTTCAGTCGCAAAAGGCGATCTGGGTCTGCAGAAGGACCAGCTGAAATGGAGGACATAGAGAACAGGGTAAGCTCTTAATTAAATTTAAAAATATACAAAATGACTGTTAAACTATGCCTTCTAGTCATTTTAGTGTGCAAAAAATACTTTATAATATTCTTCAGGTATCAATTATGTCTCGTTACCCAATTATTTGAAAACAATTCTTAATTTAATATGAATTGGATAATTTGAGGTGTTACCTCAGTTAACCTAACTGTGTCAACCCTTTTCAACATTTTCCTCCCATTAGGCGCCGGTGACAAATACAAGCTATGGGTATCAAAAGTAAGCAAATGAATGCATGTGTGTGCGTTTGTGTTAATGTGTGCATGTACTGTTTACTATGTTATATAGATGACAATGTTGGAGCTGTTGCCTTGGATGTAAAAATAGCTTCTTCTTTTTTTTAAGGTTTGTACTTTTTTGTTTTCTTTCTTCCAGACGCAGAAAGCCCTAAGTTGCTGTACATATGAGAGAACTTTTTACTTCTTGAAAACACAAAAGATTTTGAACAGAACAGTGAGGGGACCGAAATGTGGAACTATGCATCTTTTTGAGTGTCAGAGAATTATATCTGATCTTATTACAAATGATTAGGGTGCAATTATAATTTAATCATAGCTAAAGGCAAATTGACATTGATTAAACAATGTATTTCAGTTGTAATTTGCTGGACTAGTGTGCTTTTTCCTTTTTTGAATGCAGGAATTATTACTTCTTAAAAAGACATGCACATATTAATATTCAGTGATAAGTGTAACGTTTTTTTACCTAATCTTTTTACTGCCTTTTACCCAAGTAATAGAATAAGCTTTAGAACAATGGAAAATTTAAAAATTTTGTCACTTTTGTTACTTACTCTTGAGGGATAAATAAAGTATTTATCTATCTACTTGATAGTGTCATTGAACATATGGCTGATTACAAAAATAGAGCACAGGAAGTAAGCTGTTAAGTAGGTTTGTTGAAATCACTCTCTGACTAACTGTAAATAAGTATGCTTTTTACCTCCTGTTTATTGAAACAACTCTTAAGAAGTGTAGCACACTGCTCTTTTGGTGACATTAAATTAGTTTGAACACTAGGTCTCGTCATAATGATTTTATAATCCACAAAGACTGGAGGATTTAAAGTCGCTTATCTTTAAGGGCTTGAACATATCCTCCTGAGACCCGACAATTCATTTATGTCCTCTGTGGCGGAAGTGGCACTGAGGGCTCTATTTAAGCACCATACATGTACCCTGTTTGAGTCCTAATGTACTGTGTAGAGTACATTCTGGGCTTTCTGGTGATGTCAAACAGATAGGGGTGTACAGTTGTGGTCAAAAGTTTTGAGAATGACACAAATATTAATTTTTTACAAAGTCTGCTGCCTTAGTGTTTATGATGGAAATTTGCAAATACTCCAGAATGTTATTTAGAGTGATCAGATGAATTGCAATTTAAAAAAAAAAAAAAGTCCCTCCTTTCAATAAAAATTAACTTAATCTTAAAAAAACATTTCCACTGCATTTTAGCCCTGCCACTAAAGGACCAGCTGACATCATGTCAGTGATTCATTAGCACAGGTGAGAGTGTTAACGAGGACCAGGCTTGAGATCACTCTGTCGTGCTGGTTGAGTTAGAATAACATACAGGAAGCTTTAAAAGGAGGGTGGTGCTTGAAATCATTGTTCTTCCTTTTTTTTAACCATGGTTACCTGCAAAGAGACACGTGCTGTCATTGCTTTGCACAAAAAGGGATTCACAGGCAACGATATTGCTGCTAGTAAGATTGCACCTAAATCAACTATTTATCGGATCATCAAAAACTTCAGGGAGAGAGGTTCATTTGTTATGAAGAAGGCTCCAGGGCATCAAAAAAAGTCCAGCAAGCGCCAGGACCGTCTCCTAAAGTTGATTCAGCTGCGGGATCGGGGCACCACCACTGCAGAGCTCAGGAATGGCTGCAGGCAGGTGTAAGCGCATCTTCACGCACAGTGAGGTGAAGACTTATGGAGGATGGCCTGGTGGCAAGAAAGGCAGCAAAGAAGCTACTTCTCTCCAGGAAAAACATCATTCCCGATTGGGGCATCTGGGGGGAAAAAGCTTGTGCGGAGAAGACGTGGTGAGCACTACTAATCTGTCCTGTGTCATGCCAACAGTAAAGCACCCTGAGACCATGTGTGGGGTTACTTCTCAGCCAAGGGAGTGGGCTCACTCACAATTTTGCCTAAACAGCCATGAATAAAGAATGGTACCAAAACATCCTCCAAGAGCAACTTCTCCCAACCATCCAAAAACAGTTTGGTGACAAACAATGCCTTTTCCAGCATGATGGAGCACCTTGCCATAAGGCTAAAGTGATAACTAAGTGGCTCAGGGAACAAAACATTGAAATTGGGTCCATGGCCAGAAAACTCCCCGGACCTTAATCCCATTGAGAACTTGTGGTCATTCTTCAAGAGGCGGGTGGACAAGCAAAAAACCACAAATTCTGTTGAACTTTGAGAATTGATTATGCAAGAATGGGCTGCCATTTGTCAGGATGTGGCCCATAAGTTAATTGACAGCATGCCAGGGTGAATTGCAGAGGTCTTGAAAAGGAAGGGTCAACACTGCAAATATTGACTCTTTGCATAAACTGAATGTAATTGTCAATAAAAGCTTTTGACACTTGAAATTAAATGCTTGCGATTATACTTCAGTATACCATAGTAACATCTGACAAACGCATATACACAATATAACAGGTTATATAATGAAACTGCGCTTAGTAACTCCTTCTGCTACATAGTAGACAATATACATTAATTATCATTATTATACATTAATCATTATAAAAATGGTAAACAGAAATAAACAATATTCAATGATCAATAGAGCAGTGTGAGGATGACTGTGTTTAAGAGTCTGATAGCTTGGGGGGAAAAAACTGCTCTGCAGTCTGGTGGTAAGGCAGCTGAAAAATCTCTTCCCAGAAGGCAGCAGGGTGAACAGGCTGTGGGTGGGGTGGGTACTGTCCTTCAGTATCCTTTGGGCTCTGCGTAGGCACCTCACCTCACCGATCTCACTGTTGCTCGGGAGATGGGTACCAATGATCTTCTGAGCAGTTTTAATCACCCGCTGCAGGGCCCTCCAGTCTTGGGCCGTGCACATCCCATGCCAGTTTATGATGTTTCCAGTCAGGATGCTTTCTATTGCTCCTCTGTAAAAGCTGAGAAGAACTTGGCATGGGAATTTGGCCTTCTTAAGCTTCTTCAAGACCTACAGTCATTTCTGAGCTTTCTTCACCATCGTGGAAATGTGAGATGACCATGTCAGGTTCTCTGATCTGAAACTTCACCTGCTCCACCTCAGCACCACTGATGTAGACAGGAGTGTATGTCTTTATCTCCTTCTTCCTGAAATCAACGATCAGCTCATTTGTTTTGCTGACGTTTAGCAGTAGGTTGTTCTCTGAGCACCACTCTGCAAGATTTCCTCATGATATGAAGTGTCATCGTTATTTGAAATCCGGCCAGTGATGGTGGTGCCGTCCGCAAACTTCACAACAGAGTTCTCTCCATGTCAGGAGATGTAGTCGTGGGTGACCAGGAGGGGGCTGAGCATACAGCCCTGGGGGGTCCAGTGTTGAGCACTTGAGTGGAGGAGGTGTCGCCACCAATCCGAACTGACTGGGGTCTGTTTGTGAGTGTTGTATTTAAACCCAGAGTGCTGCGTTAGCTGATCATATTCAATTGGAGATTGTGTTGAATGCTAAGCTGAAATCCACAAACAGCATTCTGATGTAGGTGGTGTTTTTCTCAAGGTGTGAGGGATTGTATCTGTGGATCTGTTGGTTCTGAAAGCAAACTGTGGAGGGTTCAGGCTGGCTGGGATGTTGTTCTTTATGTGCTGAAGAACCAGTTTTTCAAAGCACTTAATCAGAATGGGGGTGAGTGCTACAGGGCAGTAGTAGTTCAGACTAGACACTGTAGACTTTTTACGTACAGGAAAGATGGTGGCTGTCTTGAAGCAAGTGGGAACCCCCTCCTGAAATAGTGAGATGTTGAAATGTCAGTAATAATATCAGCTTACTGATATTGCACAGGTACACAGGTTGGCACAGGTTTTTGGTACACGGCCAGGAATGTTATCAGGCCCAGCTGATTTACTCAGATTTACTCTTAGGAGGACTCTCCTCACATCTGCTATGGATTCTGACAGTGGCCGGTCCTCTAGAGGTGGAGTAGACTTTACAGCTGGCTCCTTGTTGTGGAGATCATAGCAATCAAAGTTCATCTGGTAATGTGGCCTCACGTGTGGCCAACAGATTAAAAGTTCTGTCTTTTCAAAATGGCAGGAATCACACCAACCAGCTTCTAGGGCCCTTTTATACGTTTGTTTTGTTGATGCTTTTGCTTTTTATGTATGAAAGCCTTAACTATATTATTACTTAGATTTTAGAGGTGTATGTTAATTTTAAGCCTTTTAAAACACACTTTTATGTCCATATCCTTTGTAGAGGATGGTGGGACTTGGTTCCACTGATTTTCAGATTTTTGGTATTAATCGTCATATTGAGGTGCAGGAGAGAGACTGAAATAGAAGATCTTTGTGAAGTGCAACATGTTTCTCTGTGTCTCAAAAACCAAGAATTGCTTTCTAATGCACCATGCATGATGTGTTCATCACATTCTATGAGTACTTCTTTCTGATATTCAGCCATTGAGCAAAATGTTTTTAAAGGTAGTAATATTTTTTTCATTAAAAAAAAGGTTTATTAAAATTAAATATGACTTTTCTATGATGAATATGTTTTAAATTAGTTTTATATTGTTACTTATAAGATAACTAATAGAAATGGAAAGCAAATGTATGGCTTACAATGTATTGTTTTGCATCAAATTAAACCTGATGTCCCTTACAAAGGACACGTGATTGAACATTTTGAAAAAATATAATTATGTTTTTTGAGGAAAAAGAATCTTTGTGACATGTTTCTTACATCTCAATTACTGGAATTATGTAAATGAAATCAAAATTTAAAAAAATTCTTCTGGGTCTCAGGAGGATATCCAAAAGACTTTGAATTAAGTAATCAATGGTTCTCCTTATTTGATCAGAGTAGAAGAAAACAAGACAAAATAAGTAAATGCTACGTATTTAGTTGGTTGAATTTTGTTTATGGGAATTTGACTAAACGGGGAGGAAAAAGTATTTTTCGAATCACTCGCATTATAGAATCCGAATTCTGGGGTTATTGTACTGTATTTGTAAAGTACTTTTCTATCTAAGCACTTTGCAAACATGCTAACATTCACCCATTGACACACATGCATACACTGAGTGAGGCTGTCATTCAAGGTGCTAAGGGGTTTAGTGAAGAACACCTCGACACTCTGGAGGACCCGGGTACTGAACCAGCAACCTTCCGATAACCAGATGACTGCTTTACCTCATGAAAAAATTAAACCGTTTTCTGTGGAAGTGCTTGAAATTTATTTAATTAATCTTCGAGAGAGAGAGACTAGAGGCTAGACTAGAGGTCAAACATTTCCTCCGACATGTCAAGCCACGATGACCCACTCAACCTAGTCAAAATCTCACTTTAAGGCTATTCACACAGTTTGCCTTGCTGACAAGTGGACACTTAATGCTTGTTTGTGCAACAGTTTTGGCCTGTCAAGAGGTGAGAAATGTCAAACCAAACTACACACCAGGTAGAGGTATACACTCACCTAAAGTATTATTAAGAACACCGTACTAATACTGTGTTTGACCCCCTTTCGCCTTCAGAACTGCCTTAATTCTAGGTGGCATTGATTCAACAAGGTGCTGAAAGCATTCTTTAGAAATGTTGGCCCATATTGATAGGATAGCATCTTGCAGTTGATGGAGATTTGTGGGATGCACATCCAGGGCACGAAGCTCCCGTTCCACCACATCCCAAAGATGCTCTATTGGGTTGAGATCTGGTGACTGTGGGGGCCATTTTAGTACAGTGAACTCATTGTCATGTTCAAGAAACCAATTTGAAATTATTCGAGCTTTGTGACATGGTGCATTATCCTGTTGGAAGTAGCCATCAGAGGACGGGTACATGGTGGCCATAAAGGGATGGACATGGTCAGAAACAATGCTCAGGTAGGCCGTGGCATTTAAACGATGCCCAATTGGCACTAAGGGGCTTAAAGTGCGCCAAGAAAACATCTCCCACACCATTACACCACCACCAGCCTGCACAGTGGTAACAAGGCATGATGGATCCATGTTCTCATTCTGTTTACGCCAAATTCTGACTCTACCATCTCAATGTCTCAACAGAAATCGAGACTCATCAGACCAGGCAACATTTTCCAGTCTTCAACTGTCCAATTTTGGTGAGCTCTTGCAAATTGTAGCCTCTTTTTCCTATTTGTAGTGCTCTTCTATCAGCTTGAATCAGTCGGCCCTTCTCCTCTGACCTCTAGCATCAACGAGGCATTTTCGCCACAGGACTGCCGCATACTGGATGTTTTTCCCTTTT
>NW_024044643.1:0-14851 GCF_014851395.1 Micropterus salmoides
CCGCTGCTCTTGCTGGTTACCATGACGATTGCCAGGGCTCAGTAGGGAGTGTGATTGAGGATGATGGATTGAGCTGCTTTGATTGCCCTGACACCTCCAGTCGGGCTGTGATTGTATTTTGGGAAGAATAGAAAATAATGTGTTTATGTAACGTCGTTTCACTTTGCATCAACTTCTAAGTGATTACTGACATACTTTAGGAATAGCTTCTTAGACTAACATGCAGTAGAGACTGTAGGAGTGATGTTACAATATGGTTTAAAAACAGGTTTATCATCCGTATGTCTTGATGAAGAAATGGTATTATGAAAGGTATATATATTAGCATTACTGTATCTGATGATTTTGATACTAGTAAAAGTTAATATATCTGGGTAGTTTCCCTGAGCTTTTGGATTCTTCCTTAGAATAAACATTAGAGATGGAACTTTAATCCAAGATGGCAACTTATTGATCTGAACTACTAGCAAAGAAATGTTGTTGCATTGCACAATGTTGGTAATAACCTGTGAAAAAAAAGTTTTTCCCCCAGTAAACCTTAGTTCTACACAGCTGTTTCATTGTCTTATTATTGAGTGATGACATTGACACAGTAGAAAGAGTATTAGGGGTCTATTCTCAGTGTGTCTCAGTAGGTAGCAGGCAGAAACACAAGTCCACTTTTCCTAAAAAATATATGGGCTTGTAATGCTGCAATGCAATGGATGAAAGTCTCCAGTAAATTATCCAACTTATTAAGGTTCACAAGTTGCATTAAATTTCCTCCTGACCAATCATGCAGTGGATTACATAAAATGGTTCTGGATTCTTCTCAAACAATTATAACACATCTATACCTTGTCATCTGTCAGATGGAGGTTTTTTTTTGGTTTCTATTTAATTATTAGATGTAAATGCTCCGTATAGCACCTTTCTAGTCTTTTCGACCACTCAAAGTACTTTTACACTACATCTGCATTCACCATTCACACAGTGAGCCTAAGTGCTCAAACAGAAACTAACATTCTCACATTCATACACTTGCAGCCACCAGGGGTAATTCGGGGTTCAGTATCTTGCCCAAGGACACACACGCAACCAGGGGGAGCCGGGGATTAAACCACCGACTTCCCGATTAACTGCCAAACCGCTCTACCTCCTGAGCCACAGCCAGCCCTGTATTAATTCTTAAAATTTAGAGGTAGAGTTTTAATAAACCTAGTAATAACTTATCTTTTGGATATAAAATGCCAATTAGGATCTCTATAAAAATCTAAAAGGAGGCCGTTCAAAGTTGCATAAAAATTACAGAAAATCGCTTGTGATTTGTTTTGAAACATATAGGATAAATAAGATATCTGAACACAATTTAAGAGATAACACACGAACTGGGAGTATGTTCCAAAGCGTGACTGATAGCAAAAATCATGCTTTTCAAACTATATATTTAGTTTTGGAAATTGGGTTTGTTTGGGGGGGGGGGTTGCAGCACAAATATAATTGTGTCCTTGAATGCAAATACTATTGCACATTGTCACTCCACTGTGAGTAAACAAATGTAATCATTAGCTATACAGATGGAGGTAACATATGTGCAGAGGCTACAGGAGTGCATTGTTAGCTCTCAGCTAACATCAGCTCAATGCCCAGATGGAGGATTCGTTAAAATCCTGCTGACATTCGTGACTGGCTGGGTTCCACAAGTTGAAGGTACAGACCAAACAAAAACTCTTGACTGTATAAGCTGATTATGAATTCACTGTGGCTTTCAAATATAATGTGTTCTACACGCACACTGACGCACACACAGAGATACATAGGGACACAGTGGCCCACAGAATTCGGTAGCCTTACCGTAACCTGAGTGTGATGAATAACTGGAGAGGATGAAGTGACCCAGATCACACCAGCAAAAGAACAAAGTTAGTGCTCTACACTCCGGGGACGAGCTGAGAAAGACTGAAAGAGGGGCGAGTGAGGACCAGCTGGTGTGTAAAAGTGTGAGAGAGGAGGGTTAGAAGGAGAACATGTGGGACAGAGAGCAGCAGAGAAGGAGCGGGGACCATCTCTGATCCCTCTGTGTTTAGCCCCAAAGTTTCACTTACAAACACTGATTAAAAAAACAGGACATGGATATATTTCATTGAGCATAATGTACACTTCTTGTTGGATTGTCCCATTTGTGTACCTCAGATGTATGACGTGCCATAAACATGAAGTAACATTTGTATTGTAAAGTTATAAAACATGACATTCTTTGAAATTAGAACCTTTATGTAATCAGGTAATCTCATAGTGATCAAGATATCTTTTAAAGGAGAAGCCGCAGTACAGCAGAGGGAAATAAAAACAAACATAGTCAGAAAAAGTAGTAGCATAAGTAGTGGAAGGCAGTTTTCCCCAATAAACAAGTTAGTTTCAAGTGGTTTAAGGCCGAGCGAGTAGCATCAGAATAAAGGTCTCCATAGTCAAGCACAGACATGATGGTTGACTGTACAATCATTTACCTGTCCTTAAAACAGAAAGTTGTGGGTACTGTATATAAAAACCCCATTTCTGTCTTTAGTTTTGGTGCCATTCTTATGCTGGGCTTATTTCTGCAGCTAGTATATGAATGTACAGTCCCTCTAAAAGTATTGGAACGGTAAGGCAAATTCCTTTGTTTTTGTTGTTCACTGAAGACATTTGGGTTTAAGATCAAAAGATGAGTATGAGACAAGAGTTCAGAATTTCAGCTTTTATTTCCTGGTATTCGCATCGAGATGTGTTAAACAACTCAGGATTCAGGTGAGCAAAAGGAACAAATAATCTTAAAGTAAAAACATTTAATATTCGGTGGCATAACCCTTGCTTGCAATAACTGCCTCAAGCCTGCGACCCATCGACATCACCAAACTGTTGCATTCTTCATTTTCGATGCTATTCCAGGCTTTTACAGCAGCTTCTTTCAGTGCTTGTTGGTTTTGGGATGTTTCTCCCTTCAGTCTCCTCTTAAGGAGGTGAAATGCAGCTCTATTGGGTTAAGGTCAGGTGACTGACTTGGCTGGTCTAAAACCTTCCACTTTTTCCTCCTGATGAAGTCCTTTGTTTTGTTGGCAGTGTGCTTTGGCTCATTGTCCTGCTGCATGATAAACTTCCTCCCCATTAGTTTCAATGCATTTCTCTGTAAATGTTTCTGTACATTTCTGAATTCATTCTGCTGCTACCATCATCAGTTACATCATCAATAAATATTAATGAGGCTGTTCCTGAAGCAGCCATGCACGCCCAAGCCATGACATTACCTCCAGCATGCTTCACAGATGAGCTTGTACGCTTCAGATCATAAGCAGTTCCTTTCTTTCTCCACACTTTGGCCTTTCCATCACTTTGCTAGAGATTAATCTTGGTCTCATCAGTCCATCAGATTGCGTTCCAGAACTTTTGTGGCTCATCTCTGTACTACTTTGCAAATTTCAATCTGGCCTTCCGATTCTTCCTGCTGATGAGTGGTTTGCATCTTGTGGTGTGGACTCTATATTTCTGCTCTCTGAGTCTTCTTGTGATACCTTCACCCTGCACTGTGGAGGTCATTGCTGATGTCACTTCCTGATGTTTTGGGGTTTTCTTCACAGCTCTCACCATATTTCTGTCATCAACTACTGTTGTTTTCCTTGGCCGAACTGTTGGGCGTCTGTTGCTCAGTACACCAGTAGTTTCTTTATTTTTCAGGACTTTCCAAATTGTTGTGCTTGCCATGTCCAATGTTTGTCCAATGGCTCTGGTCGATTTCCCTTCTTTTCTCAGCTTGACAGTGGCTTGCTTTTCTCCCATAGACAGCTCTCTGGTGTTCATGCTGGTTTATCCTCTTTAACAGGAAATGCAGTACTTTATAGGTTTAAACCAAGGATGAAAACTTAGACTAGTCATGCAGAGCTATTTAATGTTTGGACAATCAACCTAAAAGGCAACACTTGGGCAACAAGAAACATCTGTCAGTCATATGTTCCAATAGTTTGCTCACTTGAAAAATGGGTGTTTTCAAACAAAGGGTGGTATGTCCTAAGTTGTTTAACACATCTAGATGTGAATACCAGGAAATGAGAGCTGAAAATCTGAACTCTTGTCTCAGACTCATCTTTTGTTTTTAAACCCAAATGTCTTCAGTGAACAACAAAAGCAAAGGAATTTGCCTTACTGTTCCAATACTTTTGGAGGGGACTGTATGTACAGTATGTACTGATTAAAGTGGTACTTCAGCCTGAATATTACTTCCATCAAATTGGGAGTCTTTTGAGAGACTGTTGACATCATCAGCAGAAACTGAGATATCCTGACTTTTATCTCTAAAAACCCTGGATCCTACACTTCCTATATATGACCGGATAGCATCTTTCATCACCTGCCCAAAATACTGCAAAGCTACTCAATTATTATTATTTTTTTTTACTTTTATCCAATCTCACTTAATAGATTTTTAAGAAAAAGAGATATGTAAGATGTCTTGGGTGATTAGTGTCCATTGTGAGGCCATTATTTTACAGGGGTTGTCATGCTATAAGTACAGTATAATAGTCTGTACAGTATAGTATGAAAGAGTAACAAGCTGGGCTAAATATCTGGATGAATGTGATCTGGAGCAGAATTCCAGACAAGCTCACTTGAAGTGTAAACGGGGGGGAAACACCAGTACACCTGTTGAACAATCATAAACATGTAAACCTGCACAAAGCGTATAAAGTATATATAGAGTTTAAAGTGACTTCGCTGTTGTAAGCATTACTGTTCTAGATACTACATTATATATGTTAGAATTCTAATCCTGTTTTAAATTTATTTAATGTATTTTTGCAAAAGCAATGAAAGAACCAATAAGACTAATGATAAGGAACCAAACCAGAAAGACTAGTAGTATCAATAAAATCCCTAAACACTAGTTTAGCACTACAGTTTGTCAAAAAACACATTTTATTGGTAAGAGATCCCCCCAGACCACCACATAAGTATGGTTCCCCCAATAAAATGTGGCCATTTCCACCACTGCATACTAAATGTATACGGTATATTGTTTAATTGTTGAGCAGTTTCTATTTCCTTGCGCATTGCATTCTGTGAAAACACTGAAAAATCAGGGGGTTTAGTCAGCAGACTGAGTATACTTTATTTTGTCACTTTCCCAGTGTAAAACCACTATATACTCCTGTACCTGCTTACACTATGATATGTACTGGGGAAGTGGGACACTGATCTGGTTCTTATAAAAATTGAGGTGAATGTTCTTTAGATTTGTTGTGTCAACCAGCAGACCATCAGACCACCAGCACCTCAAGGCTACGTTCATTCCCCTCTGCTCTTCTCCCTGAATATCAACAACTGCACTACCAGTCACAGGAGCATAAGCTCCCTCACCAAGAAAGCTCAGCAGAGGATGTCCTTGTACCTGCGGCAACTGAACAAGTTCAACCTGAAAAACAATGGTAGTCCATCCTTACTTCCTCTATCACCATCTGGCACATTGCTGCCTCTGCCAATGACGAGCAGGTGGTAGCGTATCATTTGCTCTGCAGGGAGGGTCATTGGCTGCAATCCTCCATCCCTCCAGGACGTGTATGCCTCCAGGAACAGTTTCTTTTACTCTGCAACTAGTCTCAAGGCCTGCAACCTCAGTCACTGACTCTCATGCCCCCTATACCCACTTATAGTACATACTGTAAATTGCCAATGTAAACCTGATTCTGATTTGTATATTTTGCACACATACTTGCACATATTCTGTACAACTTATTGTCTTATATATATGTTAATTGTGATGCACCGAGTCAGTAACACAAATTCCTTGTAGGTGTAAGCCTACTTGGCAACAAAGCTGATTCTTATTGTGATTTGACACTTTTGAAGTTTAACAGCACCCAGATGACTGGCTCGCAGAATTGGGGGTATTTAAAAAGCCTTTGATTGGTGCTTCTTCCTACCTGCTTCCCAGGTATGTAATTCTGTCCGATGCCAAGGTCGGTGGCTTTCTCCAGCAAGGTGTCATTATCAGACATTGATGAGAAGTCTCCATATATCTGACTGAAACTGGAGGCTAACCTGTGTCTTCCTGATTAGCAGAGTTGACCACATGCTGCAGATGGGTGCCATGGGCTGTAGTAAAATATAACACACTTTACTGCAGGACTAACCCCCCTATCAGCCCCCTCCTCTTCAATGACAACTCTCATTCCTGGAAGCTGGTCAGATTTTATGGATCCTATAAAAGGCCTTTACAATAACAGGCTTTAAATCCTGCTTCTGTTTGCCCACAGCACTTCCCAAATGGAATTTCCACAGACTGGGTGAGGTGGTGGTGCATCACCAGTTTTAATGAATGCAATTTTCACATGGATATATTCATAATAGATGTAATGGTTCATATAGCAAATTCACTTCGGGCTATCAGAAGATATCAGTATTCACATTAAAGCTAGAGTGCAGGACTTTTGGATATAAATGTTACACAGAGTCGGTCCTGACCTCCCTAAGCATATTTCTGCCACGGGGCCCTCCTACCTGACTCAGTCATACCTGTCACCTCAGTGCTCACTACAATCCTACCTCCTCTTAATATTCCAACTGCCCACCCACGGGCCGTCAGGCCCTGGCAGCAGCTTTCAGTATGTGCACATGTGACACACAGGAATGTGTGGTCACATTATGGGATTTATATATGGGATTTTTATTAGGTCAGGACCTAATGCTAACTTATTTAGTACTAAACACGTGTCGAGCAGCCAAACTGGAGAAGTTTTCTTCTGTAGAGGGTTTCTTTTGTTGAGGGTTAAATGGATGCAGTGTAGGATTCAGCTGCAGGGCTGTGTACAAACACAAGATTTTTTTTCAGGACACCTAGAATGGACAGCTAGCAGACCATGAGGTCTGTACTGGATTAGAATCGCATGCCCCACATAAATATTACAATATATGTTATTATGGCAATCCATATACACATATGTCCATATGCATTATATATATACATAAAAATAAGAGCACATTTAATAATAAAACAACATCAAATACATGTCACTTTCTTGTATCTGCCAAAGTAATGTGCCTTCTTCCCCTGAGAGGGATGAAAAGGCATGCACATGAAGAAGTAGCATAACTACTTGAACAATAATATTCAGAAATATTATTATCCTAAGTGTCACCTGTCCTGAGTTTCTCTGTGTGCTGTATTTTGATTCTTGTTTGGTTGTTTTTGTATCTGCCGTTTAGTTCTGTCCTCTGTTCTGCTGAGTTTAGTTCTCTGGGAGTTTACTTATTGGTCAGTTAGGTATCTGTTACTTAGTCTGTGTTTTGGTTCCATGTCTTAGTTTCTAGTTCTGTGTCTTAGTTAATATCTTTGTATTTACTCCTAGTTCTGTGTTTGCATTATTTTGGCCTTGTCTGCTCTGAGTTCTGTTTCATCCTAGCTTCAGTCTGTTTTCCCTGTTGGTTGTAGTTTATTAGTGATCTGTCTGCTTGCATCTGGATTAGTTTGTTATATTATTCTGATCTGTTACATCTTATTTTGATATGGCCGGTGTTCAGTAACCTGCGTTATGTCTGTTCCCTCTGCATGTCTGTCTCTCTGTTTCCCACTGCTGTCTCTCTGCCTCGTTAGTCCTGTGTTGCTCCCGCCCTGCTCGTTAGTGGATCTGTACCCCGCTGGATTATTTCTGTTGGATTACCTGTTTCGTTGGGATTGTTTATTATTATAGTTTACCTGGACTCAGCCACTCTGTAGTACGTGCGCTCGCCTTTAGTTTGTTTAAATAAATCCTCTGAACTGTACCTGCTCCGCTCTGTATCCTGCATTTGGGTCCACCTACCTGCAACCACACCACACATCCTGACACCTAAGCACTTCTTTTTGGGCACCACCTGAATTTCCGTTCGCCCAAGGCCTTCAGGGCACCTTAGGTATGGCTTAATAATTACACAGTTCTTTACTAGTGATCAGCTAGTTAATAATGGCTTAATTATTTAAGTTTTATCAACCAGGCAGTCTCAGTCAAAGGATGAATCCTCCGTCCAGTGACCTGGAGCTGAACAGTACACACACAGTTCCTGTGATTAAGGTGAAATTTATTAACTAAGTAAAGTGAATACAAAGTGAGGATAAATATATCAAAGACATAAAAACAATAACAACCAGGATGCAATCAATGAGATTGATAGAGTTGAATGTGAATTTAGTTGGTCTATTGTGGGAAAGAATCTGATTCTAAGGGAGTAAGAGAACTAATGAATGCAAATTATGATTCTAACTAAATTAAATTTGGTTTAAGCTAAAGGATTAAAAGTTAGAGGACATCTAGGGTTTGTTTTGTCTTACTGCCTGTTGAGTTTTCTGCCCAGTAATCAGACGGCCCCACGCTGGCAGCTCTTCCAGGGAAATGCCCGGAGGTCCGTCCGCTTCGGCTGGTAGTTGAAGAGAGCTCTTGCAGTGGTGGACAGTTCACCCTGGCTCGGTTCCTTATTTGATGTCCTCTTGTTACTGCTGGCATAACTAACCTGCGTGGCAGGCCTCCCACTCGTCGTTGGGAGGAGTGTGGTTAACATAAAATATTCAATGTGCCATAACGTTGTTATATATTCAGATGACATATGACATGTGATAAATAAACATAATATTGAAGTGCACATAGCTTCCTGGTTGTTTTTAAATTAATTATAGGATTAGAATTTAATACTTTAAATACAGCAAAATATTGTTTCTAGAGCAGCAACATACAACAGCAAAGTCACTATATAAAGTCAAAATCTGACATCAAAATAGTGAGTGATGTTTAGAAATCAGTCTGTATCAGTCCCTCCTCTTCCTCCTCTCTGCTGTTTCACTGCTTGCAGGTAACGTTACCTGATGGAAGGAGGAGTGGCTGGTTTGTCTCAGCCAGCAGCTGAGTTTTTAACAATGCACCAAATTTTAAGACTACAGACCAGTCAATGCTCCAGACAGACCTCTTTCTATTAGCTTGTTTGTAACATTTGGCTAATTGCCAAGTTAACGTTAGCTGTGCTTATATAGGACACACAGGATGAGAGACTGAGGACAGAGCAGTTTAAAATTAACCCTTTCTACATGTTTACCTTACAGACAGGTGTACAGATAAAGTATTCTATTGTTACTCACAAAGTTTTTATTGGACATAAAGTGCGCAGCTGTCAGCAACTTGAGTAGTTTGGAGCTATAACTTAACTTCACCATCTCCACAGCGACATCTGCATCTCTTTTTGCAGGGCGCTGTGCGTGCGAGACAGAGAGCAGCAGATCTGCAGCCTGATGATAAACAGTCTCGGGCCGTTTTAATACCGCATTTCGGTAAATAAACATTAATTTTCTTATCCATTGCATTTCAAAATAAATCAGATTTGACGCTCGAGACATAATTGCATTCTAGTCTCGACAGCAGTATTGATAAGCTCGGACCTTATTGATTTTCGGGTTTTGAGAAATTTTGGAACCGGTTGTCAATCCCCATCCCTAACGGTAAGTTTATCATGAGAAGACATTCTTTGTCCACACAAAGGAATTTGGGTCTGTTCTTTCTCTGGCATCTTATCAGTTGGGCACATCGGCGTGAAAAGGAAGGGGCATGTTAGAGTCCATGTTCATGACTCTTTGGTGGGGTAGAGAATTAGGATTGAAAGAAAGGGGTTCTGTCTGAGGTAATTTGGAAAGGGGGAACATTGTTTCCATTGTTACCTGCCCTTTTGGTCTTGGGGAGTGTCTGTATGTGGGGAGGTCAGTTTAGAGTTTCATGACCTCTGTCCATAAAGGTCTTGACAGCCTGGTTCAGGGAGAGGTTAGTCCCTGGACAAGGTTAATATTGTCATTTTAGCAGTCATACGAAGAGTCCGTTATCTCAACTTCCCCAGAGATGGTGGGTTTTATGGTCGAAACTTCCCAAACAGCACTCGGAGTGGAAATAAGAAGTGTTTTATGTAGCAAACCTTTCACACCCCTCCTTTTGGGGTATTTAGGGCCTGGAGTCAACCTGTCTGTTGGGAGGTGAATCCCCCCCCTTCTCTCAGGGAGAAACAAAGAGAGAGATGCTGGATTCTTCCTTTTGGCATAAAATAATTGAGCGAACACTGGTTGGGGTACACTACAGTGTAGTCTGGAGATGTTTCACAGATGAAAAAAGACATTACTGATATGGCTACAGAAAGATAGTACTGTCCAATGCACAAAGGCTCTTAACCTGAGTGGAGACATGGATTAAGCCGTAATTGGTTTTTAACAGTGTATATTTGGAACCAATGTGCAGTAGCTCAGTCTTACTACTGTTGAGCTGTAGGTAGTTAGTTGTCATCCATGTCTGTATACCATGTAGACATGCAGTGAGGGTACTGGAGGGGATTGTGGGACTGGACTTAGTGGATGTCATGATGCCATAGTGCCGGAAGATGCTGTTCAAGAGGGAGGGGGTAAATAATGAACAGAAGTGGTCCCAACACTGAACTCCGTGAGCGTTAGGGCCTTCTCCGGTACTCCGTGGTGAGCTCTGGAGGTTTCTGACCTGTAGTTTTAAATTTGAACAATGTGTGTCTTGTTTGAAAGGTAGGAGGCAAACCAATGATAAACAGTGCCCCCAATTCCAATATCTGCCAGGTGGTCTATGAGGAGGGGATGTGATACAGTGTCAAAGACTGCTGTGAGTTCCTGGAGGATGAGGCTAGAGAGTACATTTACATTTATTCATTTAGCTGACGCTTCTATCCATAGCAACTTACAATTGATATACATGTCAGAGACTTCCAAAAATTATATAAAGCTGTGTTGCAGGAGGGAAAGACGAATGGCATAGGTCAGGGGTTATCAAAGTCTGAGACTGAGGGCCTCCCCTCAGACAAAGCTTGGGAAATGGCCCCCCCTCCCATACCTCTGAGTATGATAAGCCTGAGATGAGGGAAATTCTGGGTTTTCTTTTTCAGAGAGCGAGATCGATAAACCCTAGATCAGTAACTCCGGCAACTGATGCTGTGAACCTAACCTCCTCCCGTTCACAGGAGAAGTTGGAAAACCATCAGTTCCCCTTCGAGGGAACTCGCACTGCATCGGTGACGACACTATGGGAACACCTCTGGGCATGGCAGGGCTGAACTATGAATGAAACTACTCCAATCCTATTGGTGTTGCTAGAACGGTAGCGTGTGACGGCGTAACCGGAGGGGTATATAAGCACGCCGGCTAGCCTTTTTTTATTAGCAGGCACTCTGAGTATGTTTGGAAGCTCCACTATCGAGAAAGTTGTTGTCTTACCTGGAAATCCTGACGAAGCAGTAGAGACCATGTCTGGTAATCAGTTCCGACAGTGTGTTTTTCCATGCCCACGGTACATCGCGGCTGGGGAGACTCATGAGATGTGTGTTCCTGTCTGGGGATGTCGCACGCCCAGGCACCTCAGTCCCTGAGGGTGCTGAGGTCTTGTGCAGCTCTCTTTCGGAAGACGGTCGGATGCGCTCTCCCCTTGGCTCAGACCCCGCGGTTGATGAAGCATTGCGGCGGCTACGGTCATGGGGATCGCAGCGTGATATCTCCGAGGGCGTCGGGACGGTTGAGGCCTTTTTCCGGTCCTCATCTGCTGACTCCGCCTCCTCTCTTCCCCGTTCGGAGCCCGTTTCTCGGCTTCTCCCGCCCGAGGAATGAGTTTAGAGAGGCTTGCACAGTCTGATTCTGAGGAGCTAGACGTGCTTAACATCATGGAGGATGACTTCCGGGAGCTGGGCCGACGTCATCAGTCCGCGCGCAGCTATGAGAGGTGGGGCAGGAGCCACGGTCCGGCAGTAACCTCAGTGAGCTTTCTGCAGCCCGAGCGCCACCCCCGCGTCGATCCTCGCCATTCTTTCCTGATTTACACAATGAGTTATGTAAATCATGGAACAGACCGAAATAGAAAAAAAAAGAGAGCTGCTCTGCACGGCTGACTGCGTCAACTCTGCTGGACTACAGCAGCGTGACAGAAACTAAACAGCACGGCTTTGGAACAATGCCTCGGGTGGAGGAAGCACTCGCAAGCTATCTTTCTCCCACCCTCGCTTCATTACTTCAGCCGCCGGCGCTCCCCACCATGCTGTGTCAAACGACATCCGCTTTGGTGGGCAAGGCCTACATGGCAGCGGGTCGAGCTGGTGCAAGCCTGAACACCATGGCCACCTTGCAGGCGTACCAGGCCGATCTTCTCAAAGACTGTGACCTAGGGGGAGGTCCCTCTGAGGAGGACCTGACTGAGCTCTGTAGAGCTACGGACTTAACACTCCGTGTTACCAAGGAGATGGCCCGTTCCAGTGGCTACGGAACGCCATCTGTGGCTTAACCTCTGGGGCATCCAGGGGAAGGAGAAGGCTTTTCTCCTGGATGTGCCCCTCTCTCCTACTGGCCTGTTTGGTGAGGCAGTGGATGCTATCGTCAGCAGGTTTCAGCACGGCAAGTCAAGGAGAGGCGTTTGAGCAATATCTCGCCCACCGGTTTGGGTCCAGGACGGCGACGGCTGAAGAGAGACGAGCTCAGCCCTCAGCTAGCTCCTACCGCCGGAGCCAGAAGCGAACCGTCGCTTCCCGTAGTCCCTCTCAACAAACCTGGCACGCAAGGCGACTCTCTTGCCCACAGCCCCCCGAGAAGACGGGCCTGAAGACCGTCATTCAGTCTCGGGCTCGGGGAAGGGGGCTCTGCGGTTTCCGAGAGAGAATGACCGAGGTCCCCATCCCTCGTGGCGGCTCAGGCAACAGGTCTTGGCACTCGGGACACGCTAGCCGCCAGCGAGCTCTCACCAGTCTGCCCGCCTCGAGGGGTTGCAGCTGGAAAACGATCGGGCTTACACACCGTGGGTCGCCGGTGAGTTTCCCTGGTGGTTCTCCGCTTCAGGGTGCCACCGGGGACCTATGCATAACACCGGCCACCAGCCCAGAGGGGTTGGTTCCCTTAGCGGATTTTGTAAAAGCATGGTGGAGCCTTGCAAACATTTCCCCGTGGGTCCTGCGCACCCCCACAGAAGTTCAATGCGATCTGTCACCGAACAATTATTTCAACAGACGCCTAACTCATGGGATGGGGTGCGGTCATGGATGGCCGCTTTGCGAGAGGCTCCTGGGAGGAGCATCATTTTTCCTGGCACATAAATTGCCTGGAAATGTTGGCGGTATTCAGAGCTCTGAGAAGTTTTCTGCCCGCTCTCCGCGGTCGCCACATCCTTGTCAGAACCAACAATATGGCAGTGGTGGCCTATTTGAATCACCAGTGGGGTCTGCGATCGCGCACGTTATGCAAACTGGAGCCAGGAGGATGAGACCCGTGACTCATCCCAGGGTTGCCACCTGGGACCTGGCAGTGGTTCTCGAAGCGCTGGCTGAGGCCCCCTTCGAACCCCTGGAGTCGGCTGAGGCCAAGCACCTGACCCTTAAGATGACCTTTCTCCTCGCTATCACCTCTCTGAGGAGGGTGGGGGATCTCCAGGCACTTTCAATTTCTCCCCGATGCCTGGAGTTTGCCCCGGGGAGGGTCAGGGCCATCCTGCACCCTTGTCCAGGTTATGTCCCTAAAGTTCCGGCCAGACTGGCAGGGTCCACGGTGCTGCAGGCGTTTCATCCCCCACCTCGTGACGGCGGAGGAGGGGAGACTTCATCTGCTCTGCCCTGTCAGAGCACCGAGTATTTACACTCTGAGGTCTTCCCGGTGGAGGAAAGCAGACCAGTTGCTGGTGTGTTTCGGGTCCCCCAAGGCTGGGCTCCCCGCTTCTAAACACACCATCAGCAATCGTTCAGCAATGGATCGTTCAGACTATTTCCCTGGCCTATCAGGTGCGCGGTATTGCCTTCACCTATGGCCATAAGGGCGCACTCTACTCAAGGCATGGCAGCTTCTTGGGCCCTCCTCGCAGGGGCGTCACTCCACGATTTGTGTGACGTGGCTGGCTGGGCCACCCCTCACACTTTCATCCGGTTTACAGTCTGGACCTTCCTTCTGCACCCGGCACCCATGTGCTCTCCTCCTAGTCGTGCCGTCAGGTTCTGCACGCTGGGGGCAGGCGGGGTTTCGGCGCGGCCTAAGTGGGTATCTCGTTCCCATAGTGTCATCACCGACGCAGTTCGAGTTCCCTCGAAGGGGAACGAGACACTGCGTCGGTCCGCCACACCTCACCCCGCCTGGAGTGCCTTGCTTCATAGAAAAGGGCTAATGTGTCCTGTGTGCCGGCGTGCTTATATACCCCTCCGGTGAGGGGTGAGGATGACTGCTTCATTATATTTTCATTATTAGCTGCATATTTTCATTATTAGCTGCATATTTTCTGAATGTGTTTTGAAAGCATTAATAAAATACAAAATTAGCAAGATTTTATTAATGTATAATAGACGTCTAAAACTTTACAGTCAATTTGAGACATTTTCCACTGCAAAAAAAAAAAGTATTAATAGGCTAACCTACTGGGTGTGACTGTGATTTTACAATCACAAGTTCATGAGTACACTGTGTCTTATATTTTATCTATACCTATGCATTTTGTCCCATTGGGTTAGAGCTTAGTAAATATAGCCTTACTATTTAAAATCGAAAGAGACCCAGGTTCGAATCGACTGTGAGACACCGATGTATCCCTGAGCAAGACACTTAACCCCTAGTTGCTAGTTGCTGAGGTATACGACCTCTGACATATAGCAATTGTAAGTCACTTTGGATAAAAGTGCCAGCTAAATGAATAAATGTAATGTAATGGGCTGTAGGAGAATTCCAGCACTTTATCATTCATTAAGGAAATTCCAGTCCGGTAAATGATGAATGAGCAACGTTGTTCAAAAAGTACTAATGTCAACATATTGATCCTTCCTCCAATCATAGATCGCGTTGGCACGCATTCATGTTTCTAGCTCCACC